>NW_026880088.1:0-29713 GCF_032173495.1 Musca vetustissima
AAAGAGTTAGCTTTAAGAGAGGCCGCCGTGGCAGCAGCCATGTTAATGCCCCGACCAGGACAAGGTCCACCGCCAGGTGTACCAGGTTCGGTAATGTATCCTCCACCATATCTGGCTGGTCCAGGACCATCTCCAACGGGAGCTGGCAGTTTTACATTCCCCTCGGGTGCTGCTGCTCTGTTTCCACCCGGCCTGCCGCCTTCAATGCATGCTGGCCTGGATCGGCGTCTGCTGAGAGCACCTGGACGTGCCTCGAGACCCAAAAAACAATTCATTTGTAAATTTTGTAATCGTCAATTTACAAAGTCATATAATTTGTTGATACACGAACGCACCCATACCGATGAGCGGCCATATTCATGTGATATATGCGGCAAGGCTTTTAGGCGTCAGGACCATTTGAGGGATCATAGGTGAGTAAACCTCAAACTCCTTGATCATTTTTTAATTTATTTTAACTCCCCTCTCTCCGTGCCCTTTTTGCCAGATACATACATTCCAAGGAAAAACCATTCAAGTGTACCGAATGCGGCAAGGGTTTCTGTCAATCCCGCACACTGGCCGTCCACAAAATTTTGCACATGGAAGAGTCCCCACAAATGCCCTGTGTGTAGTCGCAGCTTTAATCAGAGATCGAATTTGAAGACCCATCTTCTAACCCACACCGATCACAAGCCTTACGAATGTAACTCCTGTGGCAAGGTGTTCCGACGTAATTGCGATCTACGACGTCATACCCTTACCCATGCTGTAGGTGATGTACCCGGTGAATATGTTGATGTGGTGGAGGAAGAAGATGACAATGGCCGCAATTTAAGTGGTGACGAAGAGGATTCTCTCCTGGAGGTGGATTCACCTCGCAACTCACCCATACAACGTCACGGCTCGCCGACCCATGATTTGGATCAAGATCACGATGAGGATGATGAGTTGGAGGGGGATCAACGCATTTCCATGGCGGAACGTTTGTCGCTGAAGCGCAAGGCACAATTCGATCGCGAAGCTTTGGAAGATGATTCTGATGATGAGCTGGCCGAAGAAAACGAAGACGAAGAGGAAGATGTCAGTGAAAAAGATCCGAAAGCAAATAATGTCAAACAAGAGGTGATGGAAAAGGCCCAACGTAAATCGGAAGATGTGGTCGATGGCCACAATCAATATCAAGGGGTTACCCACTGTCATCATGAGGGTGGTACCCAATACACAATGAGACCAAGCCATGAGTTCCAACGTAATGGTGAAGAATCGGGTCTTAGTAATCCAACGGGCCTCAATCCACCACCACCGGATTATTTAATGGCCAGCACCTCGGCTGGTATGTCCGGTTATATGACAGGTCCTCCTCTCACGGGGCATGATGGCAATGACCCTTATATGCCCTTGCTGCATGTACGCAGAGATCTTCACAGCACCAAACCGGGTATAATGGCCCATGGACCCACCGATCTTAAAGTGCAAATACAACCGAATGGCATACCACCAGGTGGCGCCACGTTACAGGGTGTCATTATGGACAATGGCTCCAAGAGTCAGGGAACCCAACCACCGCAACAAACAGCGACGGCATCGCCATCCCAACCACCATCTGCACCATTACATTCCCCTCACGAAGCAGTGCCATCATTCCTCGGATCCATACCCATACGCAAAAGGGCTCTCGGCATGGAATTTGAACACATGCATGCCCATGCCTTGGCCCAACGGCCACCACCGCCACCATTTGCTTCGGCTGGTAATATGTATGCCCTAAATATGTCTCGACCGCATTTACATGCCCTGCAAAGTGCAGCTGCTGCCGCCTCAGCTTTAAAATTAACACCCAACACAGTTCCACCTACTCACTTAGGACCACCGCCGCCTCCACCGGGTATGACCAATAAACCAGGTCCATATCTGCCCACCAATTATCACATACAAGTTGGCACCGGACCCGAAAAGGCAATGGGTCCAAGTTTATCAGAATCCTATATGCAGCAACATATGAATCGTAATCTGGCCATGGAAGGTAATTCATCAACAGCCAATCATGCGACATCTGTGAATTCCTCCTCCAATAGCTCTGCAGCCTCATTGTCCTCACCAGTAGCATCGACAGCAGGGACATCTGCAGCAGCATCATCGTCGTCGTCCTCATCATCATCACCGGCATCCTCATCTGCACATAGAAATCAACAATCGACAATAGCGGATCCTTCAAAGCAGGCTTCTGCTGCTCCACCACCTCCCCCGGCTCCTGCTCCAGTGAAACGTACTACGGGGTTCAGCATTGAGGATATAATGAGACGCTAAACAACAATAACAACAACGAAACTACTTAAATTTTAATCTTTTTACAAATATTTTTTTAGAATAAGGAGAACGAAAATCATTAGAGCAAAAGAAATAGTTAAGAAGAGTTAGGTTAGTTTTAGTTGAAATAAGTGAGGTTAAGATTCTAGTGCTTAAGCTTAGTTGTAGATCTGAGTCTTGTGTTTAAGGAAAAAAACTTGAAACGAGAGATCAATTACATAGAGGAAGTATCAATTAGAACGAACTTTGAATCAATATGGGGTCTCAGTGGTAGAATCCGCCATTCTCAATTCCAATGGAATGGGTTGTAATTTTTAAACTGCAAGCCCTAAGGCCGAAATTAAAAGCAAAATAATTCATTGTTATTATGTTAATGCACAGAACATGATCCACCACGGGCAGTAGGGGCTTCATGAGGTTTTCCCACAATATAGGGCTGGTCTTGGACCCTCTTTTTACTCTGTTTACATTTTCCTGTTTCCTGACTTATTAAATATTCTAGGTTTAATTCACTAACTGATTATTTAATGGCCAGAACCTGATATCAGACTGATATTTCCAGTTATAGGACATGTCCTCTGCAGAGTCTTTTGAAAAAGTAGGGCCTGTTGAAACCTTGAAAAATATTCTTAAGCCACACTCCTAGGTCTAATAAACCTTAAAGAATATTCTAAGCAAACCAGTCGCTGGATGTCCTTCCGAATATCCAAAAGATCCAACAGTTCTGGATATGTTTTGATACTTTAAAACTCATGTGTTGGATTTTGAAAAAAACATTTTTTTAAAAAATCCATATATTATTATTAAAAAAATGTCTTTACAAATTTCACGCCTCTGGAAATATTTTTGAAATCCAGGCCTATTTAAAAATTCCACTCCTCTGCATATATTTGAAAAAATATTTTTAAAAAATCCCCCATTCTGAATATGCTTGAATTTTTATACCCTACACAACTATATTATCAGGGTATTATAGCTTTGTGCAGCCCCAAGAGTTTGTAACACCGCGAAATATTGGTCCTAGACCCACCTTTAAGTATACCGATCATATCATATCTCGACTAGCTGAGTCGATCTAGACATGTGTGTCCGTCCGTCTGTCCATTATAATTTGTAAACACGATACAGGCCACAGTTATGGACCAATCTTCACGAAATTTTGGTAAAGATCGATTAATATATAGGGGATGAAATGGACCAAATACTTAATTTTTGTCGGTTTTTCTGGTCGCTCCAGAGGCCGCAGTTATAGTCCAAACATCGCGAATTTTTACATGGAGAAGGGGATCGGGCTAAAGAATAAGCATGCATGTTTTGATAGAGATCGGACGATATTTAGCGGGTCAAATGGACCCCGACTTTTGTGTGAAAAATTATCAAATTTGTATTCTATAGCGTATATATTTACCCTGAAGGACATAGACCCGAGAAGTTGATAATACATCCAAGAGGAGTGGTTGGCCTTTAAATTGATTTGAATTACAATGTCGTATGTAGTCGGATTTGGGAGTTGCACTAGAGGGCGAAAATATAGCGCTGATCGCTTTGAAATTTTCCATGAGGATCCAGGTATGGTCAAGGACAATCTAAAATTTTCAGTGATGATCAGATAATAATTTTAGGGTGAAGTGGACCGAAAACATAATTTTTTGAGTTTTTTTGAAAGCCGAACATCACAACACAACCCACGATGAAGGGAACCAAGTAATCAGAAGTACTGTACTGAATTTTAGTAATAGATTTTTTGGCCTCTAGTCCGTCAAGAAGATGCAAATATCGCGAAATATTTCCCAAGCTCAGAATATAGAACCGCAGAAAGTTACATTTTGGTGGAAGTTATGTAGGGTTTAAAAAATCCACGCCTGTGAAAGAACTGGAAAAAATATTTTTAAAAAATCTACGCCTGCTAATATATGTGAATTTTTTTAATCATAGCCTATGAAAGAAAACTTTTTTATAAATCCAGTCTTATGGAAATGCTAAAAAATGTTTTAAAAATAGTTGAAAAAATACTTTTAAAAATCCAAAGGTATGACAAAATATTTTTAAAAAATTTAGGCCTTGAAAATATTTTTTTTCTAAACCCAGGCCTATGGATGGTTAAAAATACCTATGGATGTACTTGAAAAATGCACCACATACAGAAAAATGACACTTCGAAAAATATTAATTTTTTGTAGAATGGTTGGTACCTACAAATATTTTCATAAAAATTCCGTGTTATGACTCCCTTGGTCCGTCAAAAGTCCTAGAAATTAAACAAAAATACTTCTAAATACTTCTACAAAATTCCCTTCCTCTAAATATTCGTCATTAATCCTCGCACTTTAAAATATATTCTCAAAAAATTAGAACTTCCTGAGATCGTAAATTATTATCCAATATTAAAAAAAAGATTCAAAAGATATTTTCCACCATTTGTAATTGTGAGATTCCTTAAACATTTCAAGCTTTTTTTGCAAATAAAAAATTTATATATAAATTTGCTCAATAAACAAAACATTCCTTCCCCCTCCATCCATATCTTAAGTTATTTATAGAGTTAAGAAATAAAAATATAAAAAATCAACTTCCTAAAGTACCGCCTACAAATATCCTTTTCTTCCACATTAATTTAAGATTTATAAACGTTGTACAATTTAATTAAAATATTTTTTTTTAATTGTCTACATTCCCTTATATATATATAACGCTTTGAATTAATTGTATATATATATTTTATTGGAAAAAAAAACTATTTTTTTTAAGTTTACTTGCCTGAACACTTAGTGTTCAAATACCAATTAACCTTCCTTCCCTGGCAACTTATTGTTTAAAATTTATTTTGAAACAATAAAAATAAGAATTTGAATTTTGTTTCATTATAGTAATCATTATTTTTTAGCTTATAATTAAAGTATTACTTTAAATACATTATTTTAAGTTAAACTTAATTTTTAAATATTTCTATTTTTTTAATAATAATAATTTTAATTTAAGTTTAATATTTTAAAATAAATCAAATTTTCAAATATATTCTATTAAAGTTCAATTTATGTTTCATATATTGATTAATACTGAGTCTAGTTTTGGTTTAAAATTTAGTATAAGTTTAAGTGCCTAGCGTAATAATTACGAGTTGATTTATCAATACTATAAAGTCTTCCTCTGTTTCAACAAATTTATCTATAAAATAAAAACAATACAAATAAATATATTATTTACAAAAAATAAAATTGATTTTTATTTAAAAAATATTCTTTAAAAAATCCACGCCTTGTATAGAGCCTTGAAAAAATATTCCATAAAAAATCCACGCCTTGTATAGAGGCTTTAAAAAATATTCTTTAAAAAATCCACGCCTTGTATAGAGCCTTGGGAAAATATTCTTTAAAAAATCCACGCCTTGTATAGAGCCTTGAGAAAATATTCTTTAAAAAATCCACGCCAGATGATAATCCTTGAAAAAATATTCTTTAAAAAATCCACGCCAGATGATAATCCTTGAAAAAATATTCTTTAAAAAATCCACGCCTGATGATAATCCTTGAATATTTTTCTTTAAAGAATCCACGCCTGATGATAATTCCTGAAAAATGTTCTTTAAAAAATCCACGCCTGTTGCTAATCCTTGTAAAAATACTTACTTACTTAAGCGGAGCTTAAAAAAGATTTCCAAGCGCGTCGGTCTTGTGCGCAATTTGGAAGACCACGTTCCAAGATGTTGTTTTCTACTTGCTCTTTCCATCTAATTCGTGGCCTTCTCCTTCTACGGGAACCATCAGTAGGCTCATTTTTATATGCCTTTTGAGCTAGGGCATTTTCATTCATCCGCAAAACATGGCCTAGCCACAGTAGTCGCAGCAGCTCAATACCACTGACGATGTTCGCGTATAAATTGTAAAGCTCGTGGTTCATTCGACGCCGATATTTACCGTCGACGCAGATCGGCCCGTAGATCTTTTGGAGAATTTTTCTCTCAAACACCCCAAGAGCTGCCTCATCTGCTTTCGCAAGTACCCATGCTTCAGATCCATATAATAGCACGGGTAGTATCAGCGTCTTTGTCTGACGGGAGGTGGCCTTGTTTCTATACTGCTTACTTAGACCATAGTAGCATCTGTTGGCCATCACAATCCTTCTCCGAATTTCAAAACTGATGTCATTCGTTTTTTTATGGCGGT
Source organism: Musca vetustissima (assembly GCF_032173495.1). NCBI lineage: Eukaryota > Metazoa > Arthropoda > Insecta > Diptera > Muscidae > Musca > Musca vetustissima. The sequence continues at coordinate 6,453 of NW_026880088.1, forward strand.
ACCAAGGTATATAAAGTCTTTAACTACCTCGAAGCTGTAGTTCTCAAGATCCACAGTTGGTCCGAGTCTACTGGACGTCTTGCGCGTTGATACCATCAGCTTGGTCTTCTCGCCGTTTACTGACAGACCCACTTTTGCAGACTCCTTTTCAATTTGTTCAAAGGTGGATGTTACCGCTCGCAATGTTCGACCCATTATATCGATATCATCGGCGTAGGCGAGTAACATGTGTTGTTTGGTGTACAGAGTGCCATTTCTCTTCACCTTTGCGTCTCGTATGACCTTTTCCAGTAGGATGTTAAAAAGATCACACGACAAACTGTCACCTTGTCTAAATCCTCGTTCGGTATTGAAGGGCTCCGATAGGTCCTTTCCTACTTTAACTGCTGACCTTGTGCCACTTAAAGTTATCCTGCATAGCCGTATTAATTTTGCAGGAATGCCGAACGCAGACATGGCTTTAAACACCTCTTAACGGATAGGGCTGTCGAATGCGGCTTTATAGTCGACAAATAGGTGGTATGTGTCGATGTGTTTTTCGTGGGTCTTTTCCAGGATTTGGCGCAGAGTGAAAATCTGGTCAATGGTGGATTTACCAGGTCTGAAGCCGCATTGGTATGGTCCGATGGTGTAATTGACCATTGGCTTCAATCGTTCATACAGCACACTGGATAGCACTTTATATGCGATGGGAAGGAGACTAATTCCTCTATAGTTGGCACATATCGTCTTGTCTCCTTTTTTGTGCACGGGACACAGGATGCTCAGGTTCCAATCATTAGGCATGCATTCATCTAGCCAAATTCTGCTAATCAGCTGGTGCATGCTCCTGACCAGCATCTGGCCACCAGTCTTGAATAGTTCGGTTGGCAACCTGTCAGCTCCTGTTGCTTTGTTGTTCTTGAGCCGATTAATTGCTTTTATGACCTCATCTTGGCTAGGTGGTATACACTCTATACCATCATATATTATTGGTTCTGGGGTATCTACTTCATCGCCACTATTTGATACTAGAAGTTTTTCGAAATGCTCCTTCCAGATCCTCAACACGCTGTCTGTATCTGTCATCAGGTTTCCTTCTTCTTCTCTACAGGAGGATGTGCCTGCACCAAAGCCTTCGGTTTGGTGTTTTACTCGTTGATAAAATTTCCGGACTTCATTCTGACTCCTGTACATCTCGATTTGCTCACGCTCACGTTTTTCTTGTTTTTTCTTCTTTTTTCTGAAAACACGTTTCTCCTCTCTCCTTTTCTCCCGATAATTCTCCATCACGTTACGTGTTGCTACTGTCTGCAGGGTTGCCCTATACGCTGCGTTTTTCACATCAGTAGCATTACGACACTCCTGATCGTACCATGGGTTTCTTGGTGGTGGTTTTTGGTACCCAATTGTTAATTTTGCTGCCTTTCTTCAAGCAGATGGGTAAGTTGAGCGGAGTAGGCCTCGGCTACTTGTTGTGTTTGCAGCTTTTCGACGTCGAGTTTCTGTGTTGTATTAGATCGCACCTTTGCTGCAACATTAAGACAAGTGCGTACGTTGGCTGCCACAAGGTAATGATCCGAATCGATATTCGCTCCTCGGATCGATCGGACGTCTAAAACACTGGATGAATGCCTTGCGTCTATCACAACATGATCAATTTGTTACTTGAAAAAATATTCTTTAAAAAATCCACGCTTGTTGCACATCCACGCCTGATGATAATCCTTGAATCCTGACTCTGATCCACGCCTGATGATAGTCCTTGAATCCTGATCCCCGCCTGATGATAATCCATGAAAAAATATTCTTTAAAAAATCCACGCCTGTTGCTAATTCTTAAAAAAATATGTTTAAAAAATCCAGGCATCTTCTGGTGTGGATTTAAAAAATCCTTAAAAAACATTTGTAATAAATCCACGTCTTGGGCCATCCCAAAAAATATTTTTAAAAAATCCATGCCTTTAGGCGTCCTAAAAAAATAATTTTAAAAAATCCACCTATAGAGACATTCTCAAAATTCGTATACCTCTTTAAGGCTTCTCAAAAATAATTCCATTCCATCATCCACCCAGCCAAATTTGCTGAAATCAATCACAAATTGTCTGCCACAGATTATTACATGTTATGAATTTTAAAAAACAATTATTTATTTAATAATAAAAATACGAAAAAATAAACAATTTCCTATTGAATGAAATCCAAAAATTCTCCCACTGGCGCGATATTAATCATATTTTATGACTTCATTTTTTGAGATATTTTTTTTTTTGACTTTTGTGTTCCTGACATTTTAAATTACACAGACATTGTTTTTATTTTATTTAAATTTAAATATACATCCAATCGACATTAAGAAAGGGGTTATGGCGGGGGAAAAGGGCATCTCAAATAAAATTAATCTCATTAAATATGCATTGCACGACAACGCCGTTGACAGGCAATGTGAACGCAGCAAATGAAGTGATCATAACCACGGCTTGGAGGAGCGGTCTGGGATGATAGTCATCTTGCGTTGTGGGTTAATTTGTTGTGTGTGTGTGGTTAGACGTGCAAGTCCGATTGGAGGTTAGCGGTTAAAAAATAAGAGACACAAACGCACACACACACGCTCTGAACAACAATGAAATGATTGCCCAGTTAAAAGTTATAGCCAAGCACCAGCGATCTAGTGAAAAGAAACATTCCAACTACTATTCCGGAGAAAAACATTGTCGTCGCCGTTGTTGTTGCTGTTGATGATGAAGTCAATTTACGTGCAACCACATTTTGAACGTGCTATGCCAAAAAATCAGCCATAAATGTTTCCAAGGAGTTGATAATCATAAAAAAATCCCATAAGTCGGATTTCATTAAATGACTAATGCAATTATTGAGAAGTCCGTTGTAATTATGCGTGATATTGGAAATAGAAATGTTGCGGGAAATTTGGCGGAATAGAGTTATGAATAAATAACTGAAATAGATATAGTCTTTATTCCATAAATCCGAACAGGGACATATTTTCACTAGGATGTAGTGGCTTTGTAAATTTTGGGGAACAACTCTAGTTTAGTAAAAACGATCAGATTTGTCTGAATTTCCCAGAGGTAGGTATTTTTACCCTAATTATGGGGATATATTTTTTTCTTGGGGGACGTACCCGGTTACCCGGTTATTTGACCCGGAAGTTCGGGTACGGGTACCCGGATATATCCGGTTCTACGGATCCGGTTAATATAATATGGGTATCATTTTAAAGGTTATAAAAAATGATACCCATTTTGGAAAGGGCAAGTCGTGGTCTATCATTTGAGTCTGGGTTGGAGTGGGACTATAATGGACCCAAGTTCGACTTTTAGGGTATTTAAAAAAAAAAAATCGGGGACCAAAACCCAGTTTTTTGGTTTCCGATCGGAATGCCTATAAATAAGTGTTTAATTTTCTTAAAGCACAAACATCCACACAATTTACAATGACATAGTCCCTATATAACAGTACCGATCGGTTTTCGGTATTTTGAAAGGTACAACAAATTAACGTAGCTTTAAGATCTGTGACTGAAAAAAATTCCTAGTACATTACGATGGATTCAGATGTTGCGTTAAGCGAAAATCACATGCTCCAACGAAAGGAAGAAAAACCTTCTCACACACAGAGTTATAGGCTATGATTTTCATATTCGAAAAAATTGAGGCTTGTGACTGCAAAATCGTTTTTAACAACATTAAAGGCAGGTATCGGAAAGAATAGATCTATATAGTATATTATCCCTTCTTCATGCAAAAATTCGCGGTGATTGGACGATAATTGCGGCCTCTGGAGCGAACAGAAAAACCGACAAAAATAAAGTTTTTGGTCCATTTCATCCCCTAAATATTAACTGATCTTTTCCAAAAACAATAGTGGTCTTCATTGGCCAGAACCTATCCTACATGCAAAATTTCGTGAAGATTGGTCCATAACTATGGCCTGTACCGTGTTTACAAATTATAATGGACAGACGGACGGACGGACACACATGTCTAGATCGACTCAGCTAGTCGAGAAATGACGATCGGTACGAAGCTATAATACCCTGACATCATAGTTGTGTAGGGTATAAACAGGTAAAAAATAGTCACCTTTGGTTTTTTGTAAAGAAGCTATTAATAGCTTCTGAGGAGAACATCCCTAACAAAAAACTAAGGGAACTGATAAGGATCAGTGGCGAGATCCGAAACTATAGACTATAGACCCTGCAATATGTTGAACATTCTGTGGCTGAGGTACCAAAAGGAGTGGACCGATTTTCCCCTCTTTGAACTTAAATTAGGTTTGGAGAAATATTGCGACGTGGAAAGTTTAAAAGAAATCGGTTACTCAATATCCATAAGGCTGAGGGTATAACAAGACCTTCAAAATAACTTGGTCGTACATAGCATCATTATCATACTAATATATAAATATGTATAGTATCTATATCTATATATGAACAAGTTTAAACAATATTAAATAGACTGCTCTGTAGGCTCACTAAGCCATCCCGTGCAAAATGTTATAGATTTCGGAAAATGCACCATTTAGATGAAATGGGATGAAAATACATATGGAAAATATATCTAAATCTGAACCGATCTTAACGAACCTTTACACATGCTATTCTAAACTCAATTTGGTACACTATGCTAAATATCGTCTCAATAGGACAAACTTTGGGAGCTTGGTGTACCACATAATCTGAACGGATTTCAATGGAACTTAACCCATCTCATTCTGGACTCAAATTAATAAGCTATCTCAAATTTCGTCTAAATTGTAGAACCTTAGAACCTTGGTGTTTTATTTAGCTAAATTCGGACAAAAATATATATGGGAGCTATATCTAAATCCGACCCGATCTCAACGGAACATAACGTATGCTATTCTAGACTCAATTTGTTACGATATGCTTTCGTCTAAATTGGACTACCGTTGGGAGTTTTATGTAACATTTATATTAAATCGGACGAACATATATATGCAAGCTATATCTAAATCTACATCAATTCTTAACATACTTAATATACGGGAGCTATATCTAAATTTGAACCGACTTTTTATGGAACATAACTCACCCTTTTCTAGAACCAGTTAAAAACGCTATGCCAAATTTCGTCTCTATCGGAAAACCCTTGGGAGGTTTGTGCACCAGTTACCTCAAATCGTACGAAATTATATATGGAACCTATATCTACATCTGAATTTCGTCCTAAAACAAACGGACGGACATATGTCAACTGAGGAAAATTGATTCTATGTATATTCTGAAAAGGAATCATGGGACTATCTCGTTGCATTTTACTGGTTACAAATTTATGCACCAAGGTATAATGCCCTGTACCAGGGACGTACGCAGGGGGGGAGCCCTGACCCCCCCTCCCCCCACCGAAATGAATTTTTTTCACAGTAAATTTATGTTTGCAACAGCGAATTTTTTAATTTTGTACTACCGGGCCCCCCGAAATTAAATCCTGTGTACGTTGCTGCCCTGTACCACAGTGTGGTAAAGCTTATAAAAATCGGTTTTTTAATACCTACAAGGTGGGACGTCCCTTTAAAGGTAAATTGACAATTACGCCAATTTTTTTTTTTTTTTTGAAATGATCTTTAAAATATGTTAAAAATGCGGACATGGCCCCAAGGAAATCGACGTTTAAAAATCTGCAAATATGCTATTTCTTGAGAAAAATATATTTAAAAAACCACTCTTAGAACCCTAAGAGTCCTTGAAATAATATATTTAAAAACCCCATTGGGTCTTGAAAAAATATATTAAAACCAGTGAGCGAAACAATAACAACGGAGGTTTATTCTGAGCCTGGGCAATATTTCGTGATATTTTCACCCTCTTATCCGATTAGAGGTCAAGAGTACCTCTTCCTACGTCATAGAGTACAATTTTTCCCATGTTCACAAAAAAGCTAAATATTGTACAATTTGTATCAAAAAAGGCATGCTTGTTCTTTGATCCGATCCTCTTCTCCAACTAACATTTCGCGGTGTTCGGGCCATAATTGTGGCTTCTGTAACGACCAAAAAAATCTACAAAAATTAGGTATTTGGTCCATTTCTTTCCCTAAATTAAACCGATCTTTCGTGGAGATTGTCCATAAATGTGGCCTGTATCGTATTTACAAATTATAATAAAGAGACGCACACACATGTCTAGATGGACTCAGATAGTCGAGACCACCTAGGACCACCTTTAAGTGTACAGATCTAGACGTTACAAACTGCACAAAGCAAACGGTCAGTCGATGTTGCCGACAGATATATACCCTCAGCCTATGATTTACGGATATCTTTGAAATTATTTATTATTTATTATTCGCTTCAAGTATAAGGTATATATTTTTATTAAATAACTAGCATATGCCCGCAACTTCGTTAGCGAATGTAGGAAATAATTAAAAAAATGTATTAACATATTATTTTATTTTCAGAGAAAACTGCATATGTTAGAAAAACAATCCACACATTAATATCGACCATACATTTAATTTAAAACCCATTTAGTACCAAATTTCATGATACGAGCTCTAAAGGCTCACCCAAATCCAAATTTTAACAAATTTTCCATTTAGCAAACATTATTTCCAATCTATTAATTCACCCACAATTGAAATTGTACCGAATTTAGTAGTAGAATTTCCCAAACTTCCTACTTAACCCAAAACTACACCCCGACAGTGATATTAAATCCAAGTTTCAGGATTCCAACTCCATTGGTTCACCCACAATTCAAATTGTACCAAATTTAGTACACAGTAGTATGAATTTCCAAAAACCTCTTACTTACCCCAAACCTACACCACCACAGTGATCCAAAATATAAGTTTCAGGATTCCAATTCCATCGGTCCACCCTCAATTCAAATTATACCAAATTTTGTAAACAGCAGTGCCAAAATTCACCCACCCATTATTGGTTCACCCATAATTCAAATTCTACCAAATTTAGTACATAGTTGTACCAATTTCCAAAACTTTCTACATACCCCAATCCTACACCCCCACAGTGATCCTAAATCGAAGTTTCAGGATTTCAACTTTATCGATTGGCCCACAATCCAAATTGTACCAAATTTAGTACACAGTAGTACGAATTTCCAAAATTTCCTACTTAACCCAAACCAACACCCCACAGTGATCCTAAATCTAAGTTTCAGGATTCAAACTCTACCGGTTTGCCCACAATTCAAATTGTACCAAATTTAGCACACAGTAGTAGGAATTTCAAAAACTTCCAACATACCCCAACCAACACCCCCACAATGATCCTAAATCCATTTTTCAGGATTCAAACACTATCAGTTCACTCACAATTAAAATTGTACCAAATTTTGTACACAGTAGTACGAATTTCCAAAATACCCTACATACACCAATTCTACACCTCCACAGTGATCCTAAATCAAAATTTGAGGATTCCAACTCTATTGGTTCAAATCGTACTAAATTTAGTACGTAGTAGCACCAATTTCCAAACCCTCCTACATACCCCAATCGTACACCTCCACAGTGATCCTAAATCAAATTTTAAGGATTCCAACTCTATCGCTTCACCTACAATTTAAATTGTACCAAATTTAGTACACTTAGTACAAATTTCTAAAACTTCCTACATACCCCAACCCTACACCCCCACAGTGATCCCAAATCCAAGTTTCAGGATTCCAACTCTATCGGTTCACTCACAATTAAAATTATACCAAATTTAGTACAAATTTCTAAAACTTCCTAGATATCTCAATCTTACCCCTCAACAGTGATCCTGGCTCCAAATTCCATGACTCTAGCTTTATTGGTTCACCTAAAACTCAAATTGTACCAAATATAGTACCGTTTAGTACCCATAAGTATTATTTTCGTAAACTGAATCCTGACTGCAATCTCACACCCCTACAGTGATCCTGACTCCAAATTTCATTGTTCCCGCTCTATAGGATCACCAAATTCCAAACTGTACCCATTATAGTATGATTTAGTACTTTTCGTACACATGAGTACACGCTTTCCAAACTTTCCTCACATCGACACTAATTCTCATCCTTAATTTGCATTCCAAATTTCAAGTTTTTAACGCTATCCGTTCACATGCTACAGAATTGTACCAAATTTAGTACATTTTCGTACTTTTCGGATTGTTATAGTTAGAATTTCCAAAAACCCTTTGGTTTTTGTACACTCCATCAACGACCACATCAAACCACATTTGAGAGTTCTAGCTCCACCGGTTCGCCAAATACAAATGGTATCACATTTAGTACTTTTTTGTACTATTCGTATCTTTCTAGTACGAATTTCCAAAAACCCAGCCTTATCTGTCACCTTTGGACCAAGGGTGACCCTCACCCAAAATTTCTAGATTCTAGCTTCAGCCGTTTCGTCTGGGCGTTGATGAATCGTTAAATCAGTCAGTCAATCACTTTACTCTTTTATTAGTATAGATTAGTACCTTTTAGTACTTTTCGTACCGTTTCGTCTGGGCGTTGATGTATCGTTAAATCAGTCAGTCAATCACTTTACTCTTTTATTAGTATAGATTGGCCATCTGAAAAGAGGCTTGCCCTATAGGACCATCTGCACATTCAAAACGGATTTGGGAAAATATCACTATGTATCCAACAATGAATCACATCCGTTATTCAATTAAGTTTTTATAAAATTAAATTTCCCCGACATTTTGACCATTTTTGGTGGGTAGTTACAGAAGGAGAGGACCGATGGGTCCCATCTTCGAACATGATTTAAGTTTAAAGGATAACTCCTTCGGGAGTGATCGTTCGCACCAGCCAGTCAGACGGACGGACGACATTTGTAAATCGACTCCAAATTGTCTGAAAAGGATTTGGTCTAAAGAAATATAGGGGCTAAAATCAATATGCCGTACCAAAGAAATTTTATATGTACCCGCATTAGCCATATGGCTGATGATATATAAATTAATTTAAATAATAACCGATTTTCGCTGGCAATAATACCGATATTGCCAACCACAGCAAAAAAATAATGAACAAATCTAAAACCAAACTGTCAACACAACACAGCTTTACTAAACTTAACCTCAAAAAAAAAAAAAAAATGCAACTGTCAAGCAAAGCTAAATGTCAAACGAAAAAAGCCAAGTTAACAACAGAAAGTTGGGAACAAAACAAACCGAAGAAAAAACGGTTAAACAAAATTTCATATCAGGCAGCTAAACACATGCTTGTGGTTGGAGTACACATACGCACAATGGGTCCAATACAGGCACACACAGAGAAAGCTTTCGCTCTCAGGTGGAGAGTATGAGAGTTAGTTGGTACGTTCATTCCTATGGTGGTTGGTTGTTGGCTGGTTGTCTGACTGTTTTAGCTTTTCTCAGAAACTAAACGACTGTAAGCTTGAGCGGTTGGCTATTACGACGTGCCCGTTTTGTATCGGAAGAAAATTTTGTGTTGACGGGTCTCCGGATTTTTTTTCTAACTTGTTGAATACCAAAACAAGTACCAATACAAATAAAACCGATAATATTACACAGAGACAGACGTTACTTTATACGTCTTCTTCTTCGTGTTCGTGTTCGCGCAAATGGTGCTACGTTAAGATCATTGATTTGTGTGAGTGTGTTTGAGTTTTTTTTCGGATGTGTGAGTGTGTTTTTGTATAAAATAATAATGCAATGGTGACAAGTAATCAAGCTGACCGCGCCTAAATTTACAGAAAATCCGTAAAAAATCATAGAAATTGAGAACTTTTCCACGAAATTTTATGGAAATTGGAAAGTCTGAATAAAGTTCTAAAGGAAAATTGTAAAAATTGCCAGAAAATTGAATGGTTTATGAGAAAAAAACAAATTTTAATGTTAAAGAATTCCCAATCCATGTGTGAGTGTAGTGATGAATAAAGTGTTAACTGTTGGTTTGTTGGTAATAAAGTCAGAAATAAAAAAAACAAATTGTGGTAATTTAACAAAAAAGAGCAACAACAAAATAACCAATAATTTTTTTGATAACAAAAAAAGCGAAGAAAAAACAAATATTTTTATTTAATAAAAAATAATTTTTTTACATTTAAATACTGGTTTACAACGCCTGGGTCAAGCAGTAGCGGCCAAAGAGGTTGACAAAGAAAACAAAAAAAAGCAACAAGAATGTGATAATCAAAAGTCAACAAAGAAAAGGCTACTTGAAGAGCTGAGAACAAACTTCAAAATTCCTTATTTGAATTTTCATTTTTTTGGAAAATGGTGTGAAAAATTACAGGCCCCCACAGGGGATCTAGAACTCCGCTCGAAAACCCATCAAAATCTAATAAGAAAACTAAACAAATCTTCTTAAAAAATTTGACATGGGAATCCGATTTTCCATCATCAATTTTGTTTCCTAATTGAAAAGCCAAAATACCGATTTGTTGTCATCACACATTTGGAAAAACTTCGTTTAACAAAATTGAAAATAGGCCACGACATTCTAAACGACAAAGCAAACAAACCAAACCACACCGATCATCAAAAACAACAACAACCACAACAACAACGAGAAGAACAAAGTTAAAAGCAACAAAAACCTGTTGGTAACCCGTTATTTTACACTTGAATATTACAACAATAACAAAAATAAAAACAACAACAAACAAAACGTAAAGCAACCAAACTTTCAGATAGTGACAGCCACAACAACATCGAAACCACCCTCTCCACACCACTATTAAATGGCCCGCAATCTAAGCAACGGCCCGCCGAAAACCCGAACCGAAAAAATATGAAACAACAACAACCAAACTCCGCCTACAACAACTGTGTTTCGAAATTTACGTTAATCACACCGTAAAAAGAAATCATCAAAAATATTATTACAAGCATATCACTTCACTGCTAAGCAGCAACAACAACAATTCCAGCCACCAACCATTACACATTAATTAATAATACCTCAAAAAAAATCGTTGTTATTTTTCGATCGTTACCCGATTATTATTTGCTGTTATAATTGTTGTTGTTGGCTGCCTCCGCTTTTGCTCTCTTTTATGTTTGCTTAATGATTTTTTGGACGCATGGATCTGTTGCTTCGAGTCAATAATTTTTCCATCGTTGTGGAACACTGCATTGAGCATTTAGAACGGAGTTTTTTTCTGTTGCACGCTTTGCGCAAATCGTTTGCTAATTGCATTTTATGTCACGACACAGTGGTGTGAAACAGTTCGAACGGGCAGAAAATTTTATATCTGTCATAATAGTGATGCGCATTTGAAATTAAGTTTCTAAACCGACGTGGAACTACACTATACTGCAGCGAATAGTCGTCATCCTTAACCATAACTGGAACCTCATGGAAAATTTTAAAGCGATCAGAGCGACAATTCCGCCCTCTAGTGTGGTAATTTCATTTTTCACAAAATTCAGGGTCCAGTTGACCCGATAAATACTAGCCGATCTTTGTCAAAACAGGCATGTTTATTCTTTGGCACGATTCCCTTCTCCATGTCAAATTTCGCGATGTTTGGGCCATATTTGCGGCCTCTGATGTGATCAGATGATCCGACAAAAAATATGTATTTTGTACATTTCATCCCCTAACATTAACCGGACCAAATTTCGTGAAGATTGGTCCATAACTGTGGCCTGTATCGTGTTTACAAATTATAATGGACAGAGGGACGGACGGACACACATGTCTAGATCGACTCAGCTAATCGAGATATGACGATCGGTATACTTAAAGGTGGGTCTAGGACCAATATTTCGCGACGTTACCAACTCTCGGGGCTGTACAAATATATAATAACCTGACAACATAGTTGTGTAGGGTATAATTAATTTTCAGCAAAATGTTGACTATTTTGTAGGGAAGGTACCAGAAGGAGTGGATCAAAGACAAATTGGATTGTCTTGAAAAATTACAATGTACAAAGTTTCAATGAAATCGGTTACTCTCATCGAGAGTTATCGTGCGCAACAGTGAGACGAACATTTGTAAATCGACTTCAAATTGTCTGAATCGGATTTGGTCCAAAGAAACATGGACACAGCTAATCGAAATATGACGATCGGTATACTTAAAGGTGGGTCTAGGACCAATATTTCGGGGCGTTACAAACTCTTGGGTCTGCACAAAGTAATAATACCCTGCCAACATAGTTGTGTAGGGTATAATTAATTCTCAGCAACATTTTGACTATTTTGTAGTGAAGGTACCAGAAGGAGTGGTTCTATATTCGCCATCTCCGAACTTGATTTAGGTTTGGAAGACAAATTACAATGTACAAAGTTCAAATGAAATCGGTTAATCTCATCGAGAGTTATCGTACGCACCAGTCGGACAGACATTTGTAAATCGACTCCAAATTGTCTGAATTGGATTTGGTCCAAAGAAACATGGGGTCTAAAAGCATCATTGCCATAAAAGTGTGTATCATACCCATAAGGCTGAAACTATAATTACAGACACTCGATTGAGCGTGTACCTTGAACATGCCAAAACTGGCGTGCGACGTTTGAAAACCAGTAAGGAAAGTAGTAAAGTCGAACTGGGCCGACTATATGATGCCCTTCACCACTTTGGGTATATTCTACATATGTATCCTAACAGACGTCGCGTTTTGGTTATATATCTATATTTGAACCGATTTTAGGGAAACTTGACAGAGACTAATTTATATTACTTCAGTACGTTGTGGCAATCGGCCTAGCTATAGATCTTTTCACGAAGCTTAGCAACATCATTGTAGACTTAATTCAGTACCCTATGCCAAAATTCGTGCAAATCGAAAGATACATGGGGACTTTGGTGCACCAATTACCTAAAATCGGATGAAAATATATATGGGAGCTATATCTAAATCTTAACCGATTTTCATGAAACTTAGCACACGTCATTCTAGACTTAATTAAGTACGCTATGACAAATTTCGTGCAAATCGAATGATTTTCGGAGCTATATCTAAATCTGAACCAAACTTAACAGACATCATTCTGGACCTTATTCATTACGCTGTGCCAAAATTCGTGGAAATCAAAAGATTTACAGGGGCTTTAGTGGACTATTTACCTTAAATCGGGCGAAACTATATATGGGAGCTATATCCAAATCTGAACCGATTTTCACGAAACTTTGCACACATCATTCTAGACCTTATTCATTACGCTGTACCAAATTTCGTGCAAATCGAAAGACATATAGGGACTTTGGAACACCATTTATCTTAAATCGGACAAAAATATATAAGGGAGCTATACTTAAATCTGACCCGATTTTTCCCAATTTCAATAGGGTTCGTCCTTGGGCCTAACAAATGAGCTGCGCCAAATTCCATCCAATTCGGTTGTGAGATTTGACACCCCACAGAAATTCAAAATATATACTTACATCTCATTCGATCGAAAAACGTAGCCAACATCTCCAAAATACGCAATATAGAAGGGTATAATTATATGCGGGCCACCGCGAAACTTGGGTCAACATTATTAATAATTTTTATTAGTGAAGTTTGCTATAGATTAGGAACCCAAAATACCAAATTGCAGTCAATTCGGATGAAAATCTTGCCTAACAATCCGAAACTTGGATCAATATTAATAATAAAGTAACAAATTCCATTTTTTTATCATTTTAATTTTTCTATTTTGGGTTACGATGTCTACTTCGCTAAGTCACGTCTCGTTACTTTTTATTAACATTGCGGTTTATATTTGGCATTTATATCGAAATAATTTGGAAAATACATATGCGAATTTTATAACACGAATGCAGAGGTTGGTAACGGTGTCAAAATAAAGAAACAACGGAATACAAAACGAGCCCCAATAGAGTGAGTGGAGAGACCCCGGTATTCTAGATTGACGTTGTGGGAGAGAACAGACAATTTGAGTCGAACTGTTGGTTTTTTTTTTTTGCGGTTTTCGATAGCTTAGGTTTCATTCTCCATCTATGGGAATAGGATGATGAGATTATTGTTCTACCAAAATCTTTTCCATAATATGAAACGTTTGAAAGGCGAACGTCATAGCATCCTTGTATATAAACTTGCGGAAACCAGTCATAGGTCGTGAATGTACAGGTTGAAGAGTGTAGGAACTAGCACTGAACCCTGTGACAAGCCGTTGTTGACTTTTCGTTTTTAATTCTAACAGGAGTCATTTTTTCCAATACTGAGTCATTGTCTACCACCCCTGCTGTTTTACCGGCCTTGGATAAATTGTGTATATGGACAGCAATGATGTTAGGATCCATTTTAGGGCTTGTAGATGATGAGAGGTTTGCAGCCCCAAGTATGCAAATAAGTTGTCAGTCTTTATCCCTAATTAACCGTATATCTAAGGAAGTAATAATAAGACTAAAATCTGGACCGGCTGAAGTGTATATTAAATTTGTTCTTCCATTTGCGAAACCTCGAAATATTCACCGGAGGCCTCATAAAGAATATATTTTTAACCAGAATAAAATTCTATATCGATTTATGAGTGTTCCTCTGTTGAAACAACGGTATTGTTCGCAATATTTAAGATAGAGTTTTGAATTTTTTTTTTCATAAATTTTTACTAGTCCGAGGAGATTTGATATTGAAAATGGAATATATCTGTTCAGATTTTGATACAGTCCCCATATAAAAGTACATCCAAATATTCGGTATTTTGGAAATTTTAGGCAAGTTTATCAACCGAATTTTGTATTTTGAGTTCCTATTGGGTAGCAAATATCCCTAACAACAAAAATAGAAATCGATTCAGTTTTTATGATAACTCTCATATATCGGTACCCCAAAATGTTCTGAATTTTATTGTTTATAATTTAGAAATTTGAATTCTCATCGGATAGCAAATCTCACTAACCAAAAAAGAATTGAGGATATTCGTTATATAACGGTGCCACCCATTATTCAGTATTTTGGGGAGTTTGAGCAGATTTTTTTTATGAATATCGTTCTACTTTGTAGAATAGTCTCCATATAATGATACCGCCCATTATTCGATATTTTGGGAATTTTGGGCATATTTTCTATCCGAATTGGCTCTAATTTAGTTATCATTGGTTGTCAAATCACCCTAACAATAATTTACCATAGTGTTGACCGACATTTATGAAGGTGCCGAACGACTACTACTTGCTTACTTACTTAGCTGGCTTGTTACAGAACGGTTGTTCCACAAGCCGAGCTTAAAACAGATTTCCAAGCGCGTCGATCTTGTGCGCATCTCCTCCAATTTGAAAGACCACCCGAACTACTACTTGTATTCTAAATTTCCACCTCATGGTGGAGGGTACAAAAAGTTAGGCCCGGCCGAACTTAACATCGTTTTTTTTATACCCTACACAACTATGTTGTTTGTAACGCCGTTAAATATTGGTCCTACACCCACCTTTAAGTATACCGATCGTCATATCTCGACTAGCTGAATCGATCTAGACATGTGTGTCCGTCCGTCTGGCCATTATAATTTGTAAACACGATACATGCCACAGTTATGGACCAATCTTCATGAAATTTTGCATGAAGGATGAGTTCTGGGCAATGAAGACCCCTATTGTTTTTGGTAGAGATCGGTTAATATTTAGGGGATGAAATGGACCAAATACTAAATTTTTGTCGGTTTTCTGGTCGCTCCAGAGGCCGCAATTATGGCCCGAACATCGTGAAATTTTACATGGAGTAGAGGATCGGGCCAAAGAATTAGCATGCCTGTTTTGATAAAGATCGCAAATATTTAGCGGGTCAAATGGACCCTGATTTTTGTGTGAAAAATTACAAAATTTGTATTCTATGGCGTATATATTAACTCCCGGAGGACATAGACCCGAGAAGTTGATGGTATATTCAAGAGGAGTGGTTGACCTTTAAATTGATATCAATTATATGGTCGCATGTACTTGGATGTGGGAGTTACACTTAAATATTTACAGGTTCTTACGTATTCAGATATTATGTAGTAACCCATTATCACACTAGAGGACTGAAATATAGCTCGGATCGCTTTGAAATTTTCCATGAGGATCCATGTATGTTCAAGGGCAACGCCTATAATTTTCGCTGATGATCGGATAATAATTTTGGGATGAACTGGACCGAGAACTTAATTTTTTTTTATTATTTCTAGTCGATCTATAGGCCACAATTGAAAGCCTAACATCGCAAGACAACCCACGGTGAATGGAATATGGCCAAAAAGTTAGAAGGGTTGTTCTGAATATTAGTAATATTGGTTGACCTCTAATCGGTCAAGAGTGTGAAAATATATCGAAATATTGCCCATGCTCAGAATATAGAACGACAGAAAGTTAGATTTTCGTTGTGTAGGGTATCATATGGTCGGCCCCGTCCGACTATACTGCTCCGCTCACGGTTTTGTTTTTAATTTTTATCCAAACACTGTGCTACCATCAAGGGGTTGATTACTATTTGCCACTTCGCATAGAAATGGCGTAGACAGTTTATGGCGCATTGCATTTGTGGCCAATAACCCGGCTATGCTAGAAGAGAGTTACACGCAATATTGTCAGTCAAACAAAGTCAGTCACCATACACGTTAGCAGGCACACTGCATGCCATCACATAGCAAACACAAAAACGATGGAGAGACAAAACAAAAAAAAACATATATTCAGGCGTCATATGAACGAACCAACGAATATGAATGACATTTTCAATATGTTGCCGTTTTTCAATTTATTTTTTATTTCCCTCAATCTGATACCAAAAACTGAAACTCAGAAAAAATCTACGGGTTCAATCACAGCCACCACGATTGAAGAACAAAGATCGTTTCAATATAGTGGCATAAATTAATCAGTTTGAATGACTTTGGAAAGCCCCACCGTCACCTCTTTAACGCCACAGCTGGGTAACTGGGCTGCGATCGATAGAACCCAGCTCTCGCATAAACACATGCTGGGTCTTTGTTAGAACGTTGACGAGTTTTTTGTTTTCTAGTCGCTATTGTTGTTGTTGCTTAGAACATATTCTCACCATGTTGGTTGTTTGGTTCGCTTAACTTTTGTTGGCCATTGTCATGTTTAGACTTTGGCGTTCTGAGTGAACTGGCCGATGACTAATACTCACTCAGTCAGTCAGCTAGTTAAGAGTCGACGATCGTTAAAAAATTAGTAACAAAAAAATAACGATCAACACTTAAGTTTTCTTTTTGTTGTTGTAGTTGTTTTTCTTTTCTCATTTTCATTTCACATCACACGTACCCCTCACAAACAGACACTCATTCATAAAAAGCTGTATTTTTGAAAAATTATTTTAAATGGCCCCAATCGTCTAGAGTTGCGGCTGTGGCATTCTATGTCACACCAAATATTGCTTGACGAAGTGCAATTTTTTAAATTAACCTTGACATTATTAGTGACATATTAAATATGAGTGCGTTGTCTGCCACATATGTATATATGTATTATGAATGTGTTTGCGAAGAACGAGTTTTTGTGGCAAAATGTAGGTGTGTGTTAAATTTGGGACTAAAGACAAAAAGAGTTATTGAATGATCTTATAATCTTCTTGAGAGGATTTTGTTTTTTTATTGTGTGGGCGATGTTAATCAAAAAAAGCAGAAAGGTCGCTCAGTTCGGTCGGGCAGAACCTTTTATACACTCTACCACGAGGAGGACATTTAAAAACCTAAATTCCATCAGGTCTTCTAGCAGAAAACTCATGTTTGGCTAGGACCTTGGACATAACGACTAGTAAAACCAGTATGGAAAGTTCAAAAGTCGGGCGGGGCCGACACAAATTACATAAAATGGGACTAAAGTGCATATGTGAGATATAATTGAATCTGAACGGAATTCAAACTTAAAAAAAATTCGTGAATATAGAACAAACATAGACGCCTCGGTGCACCATTTACATAAAATTTAGGGAGCTTTTTCTAAATCTGAACCGATTCCAAAATCAAATAGGACCTAATTCTCAATCGGACTAATATTGCGGGTTTGGTGCACCATTTACATAAAATCGGACATAACTATAGGGAGCTATATATAAATCTGAATCGATTTTCTTCAATTTCAAAGGGCCAAATAAGTCACTTGTGCCAAATTTCATCCATATCGGATCATAAAGGCGAACTGTACTTTGCTAACAAAAATACCGGCTGCCGGTCAAACTTGATTTAAGTTTGGAAGAAATATTGCGATGTGCAAAGTTTGGATAAAATCGAATATCCCCTTCGAGTTTGGATAAAATCGGATACTCCTTTCAAGAGTTATGTTATCGTGCGTACTAACCAGCTAGACAGACGGACATTCGACTCCAAATTGTCTGAAACGGATTTGATTCAAAGAAACATGGGATCTAAAACCAATATTTCGACATTGCACATTTTTGTCGTAGCAAAGTTCATATACGGTATTAAAATGACGCGTGTCCGTTAAAAATATGTTTGACATACCGGTATAGCTTAAATTTGGCTGTACGTTTAAGGTATAAACAGTTTGACAACCAGTGAGCGGAGCAGTATAGTCGGACGGAGCCGACCATATTATACCCTACTAGTGTGGGAATGGGTTACTAAATAATATATAAATACGTAAGCACCTGTAAATATTTACGTGTAACTCCCACATCCGAGTACATACGACAATATAATTGCTGTCAATTTAAAGGTCAACCACTCCTCTTGTATTTATTATCAACTTCTCGGGTCTACGTCCTCTACGGGTAAATATATACGCCATAGAATACAAATTTTGTCGTTTTCCACACAAAAGTCATGGTCCATTTGACCCGCTAAATATTGACGGATCTTTATCAAAACAGGCATGCTTATTCTTTGGCCCGATTCCCCTCTTCATGCAAAATTTCACGATGTTCGGGCCATTATTGCGGCCTCTGGAGCGACCAGAAAACCCGACAAAAATTTAGTATTTGGTCCATTTCATCCCCTAAATATTAACCGATCTTTCCCAAAAACAATAGGGGTCTTCATTGGCCAGAACCCATCCTACATGCAAAATTTCGTGAAGATTGGTCCATAACTGTGGCCTGTATCGTGTTTACAAATTATAATGGACAGACGGACGGACGGACACACATGTCTAGATCGACTCAGCTAGTAGAGATATGACGATCGGTATACTTAAAGGTGGGTCTAGCACCAATATTTCGTGGCGTTACAAACTCTTGGGGCTGCACAAAGCTATAATACCCTGACAACATAGTTGTGTAGGGTATAAATATCATTCTGGCTAGTCCGCACGATACTCTCGAAGAGGATAAACGTTTCGGTTCAAACATTGTACACGAAATATTAAATTAAATAAATGTGAAAGATGGAGATGAACGTTCCGCCTTGTTGTTAATATATTCCAGTTGTTTTCTTATCCTGAGTCTACCCAAATTTTCCTTACATATCACTCCGAAGTATATGGCCAAAATGCATAAGAGAATAGATTTTCTCAAAAGTCTCGCCATTTACCTCGATTTGTCATAGTCTAAGTTTCGTAAATCCTTGTTTTTTATTCCAGCGAAGTAGGTATTTGGTCTGGTAATGAGGCTGCCACCTATCATTGTCTAGAAACAACGTCACCTTGAATTTTGGAGTGGTTGGTGTCCTTGATTATATTTAGTATTGTCGTTTTCCTCTGGGCGACGCTATCACCTGCTACTACTCTTCTATTACTCCTGTTATTTCTCTAGCGGCTTCCACAAAGAATCGCCATCTTACTCAATTCATTATTATTAGTCCTTGTGTTAGTTTCGTTAATAATGTTATGTTTCTATTCTATCTAAGTAGATTATTAGTTGGGATATTTGCTCATTGAGTGTTGCAATTTTCCTCTGTGTGGCGCTAACTTCTGTCATTCCTATATTATGTTATCATCCTGGGTTCAGATTGGTTATTAGAATGTGAGGAGACTTTTTACAAATATTTGAAAATCGGCCTGTAGTCATTATATTCCTCCTGTTTTTACTCTGGGGGCTTCCACATAGCATCGTTATCATACTCGGTGAATTAGTCCTTATTTTAGTTTCGTTAATAATTTTGTATTTATATTCCAGCTAAGTACACGATTGGACTGTTGTAACTTGTTCTAAGTGATGGTGTGCCATCTATGGTTACATAGACACAACTCACCCTTATATGTAATGATAGTAGTTGGGATCCTTGCTTATTTAGTGTTGCAATTTTCCTCCGGGTGGCGTTATCTCTTGGAAAATGTTCAGATCACATTTATGTATTTAAAATTATTTTCGGTTTGGTTTCTTAACAAAGAAGTAAATTTATCAGCACAGGTCCTACCACGAGTAAAAGTACTAATTTTTTTTAGAAAATCGACGTAAATAACTTTTGAAATATCGGTTTTAGAGACCTAGTGACTTTGGAGTAAACAATTTTAAGTTCATTTCAAAATGTCCATGCGTCTGTAAACGATTTGATCTACAAGTGGATAAATGGATAAATTCTCCCAGGCGGATTTTACACCATTTGATTGTGCACTCAAAATTCCTTGAATCACCCGTAAGCTTTATATGGGGTCTATGTTATTGCATTATATTCTAGTACTTTCAAAATGCCGAAATGTGAAATTAAAATTCGATTTACACGTACAAAATGTCAAAAAAAAGACTAGTATTTATACATATGGGACCTATGTCAAGACATCGACCGATATCGAAACTGGTCTGAAAAGATGTTTTACGATCCCAAGAAAGCGAAATGCAAAAGTACAGTCAATTTGGTAGTATAATGTAGATCAAACCATCAAAACCCAAAAGATGGGACATTTATATGAATGAAATGCCCAAACATAGTTTAATATCAAAATTCTGCTGCAAATATGTTAATCAACCTTAAAAATCCCGGAATATTGAATTCGGACTATGTAGTTTAAAAAAGGGATGACAAAATGTGAAAATGTATTAAACATGTTCGAAAGAATCCGGAATGGCAATTTATAGCAAACGCGTCCATTGTCCCGAATAATAGGGGTACGGTTATGTAGGAAATATCCTTAAGAGTGGATCCTATAACGTGAATCTATATTCATAATTTTTGGCATAAAGATTTACTACCTAAGTACAATACAAAATCATTGTCAATTGGGTTGGAAAACCTGTCAAAGTCCCCATAATGCCAAAATATGGGAGTTATCTATCCTAAAACAAATGTACCAATATTCACAAATTTTCCAATTGTATTGAAAAGCGTGCCCAAATTCGTCAAAAACCCGAATGATAGAGGGTAATGTTATATGTAAACTATTCTAAAATGTAAATTTGGTAGGAAAATTAGGTACTCAATAACAATCCATAATAACAAACTACTGCTAATTCTGGTTGAAAAAGCTTGCCAAAAATAACCAAAATACATTTTGGGGTACCGTTATATGGAGGCTATACCAAAATATGGACCTCAAAGTTCTATCGTAAACATAGCGAGCTCAATCTCGATTTCAACAGACTGACGGACAGAGAATTGTATAAAAACTAGCACACGCCTGCTACTTCGTTGCGGAATGAGGGAATTATTTAAAATCTAAAGGTATTTTAAGGATTCCAAATCGATCTGATCTCCTTAATCCAAATTATATGAAATTAAGTACCATTCATTACACATAAGTACAAATTTCTATAACTACCTATATATACAACCAGCAAAAATATCATTTCCCAATTTCAGGAAATCCAAATGGTGGCAAATTTATTATCATATAGTACACATTAGTCAGGATTTCAGCTCTATCGGTTCAACCAAAATTCAGTGACACCAAATTTAGTACCATTTAGTAAACATAAGTCCGAATTTCCAAAAACTGTAAAATTGTACCAAATTTAGTACCGTTCAGTACTTTTCGTTTACATGAGTACACACTTCCAAAACCATACCCTTGTTACTTCTAGCATACTTTTAGCTCGATCCGTTCACATGCTACGAAATTCCAACAAATTTAGTACATTTTAGTACTTTTCAGATGGTTATAGTTCGAGTTTCACAAAAATCCTTTAGTACATCTATCCTACACACCTCATTCCACATGTAAGAGTTCTAGCACTATCGGTTCGCAAAATTCACATGGAACCATATTTCATACTTGTTACTACTTTTCATGCCGTTCTAGTACGACGAGACGACCCGTTTCTTCTGGGCGTTGATGAATTGTTAACTCAGTTAATTTCTTTACTCTTTTATTAATAGAGGTATACTTTATGGGGTTTCCGGTGAATATTTCGAGGTGTTGCAAACGCGATGATATGTACTGAATTTAATAGTGGAAGGTATAAAAAATCGTTATTTGCGATTTACACAGGTCCAAGACGTGTTTTTATTATGCATCCTGTAAACTTTGCAAATTTATTACTTCAAATTTTTAATATTGGGGGATAAATAATAAAAAAAACATTTCCATCTGTTACTAGTTAAAGTTTTGCAGTCCGCCTAAAAACTCCATTTTAAACGAATGAGAGAATCCGCATTTATTCTACCTAAAAAATCTTGCCGGTACCTAATCGAAACTTTATATTATCTCATTTTATTCTTGTTCTTAAAAAACAACAAAGAAACACCATTATGAGACCTCTCCAAAATCTGTGTCAAAGGTTTCATAACGTAGCATAAAATACGCATAATTTACGTAAATCCCAGCGGACTCTGTTACGTGCATATCACAATTTATGCCTGCACAGACAAAAGAACAGTTAGATGGCCAATGCTTTGTTTTGATGACCATAATGCAGTAGTGGTGGCCATATGGAAAGAACAACACCAACAACAAGAACAATATCTTAAGCTCATTAATATTCATAAAATGGGTAAAAAAACAGTTATTTTGTAAAAAAAATAACATTTAGAGGAGAGTGTGAGAACCCCCTCTCCACAAAATTACAATATTTTTTGTGATAAAAACAAACAAACAATCGAAACGTAGACGTAATGAGATGATAAACAGAGAAAATGAGTATGGAGGCTCCAACTAGAGAGAGATAGTGTTGGGAGACAGTAAAAAAACTTTTACTAGCTTTCTTAATGGGGAGAAAGAATTTCGATTTTTCGATGTCGTCATCATGTGGGCCTTTTGTTGTTGTTGTTAGTTTTCCATTGTTATTGTTTTGTTGGTGTTGTTGTTCACTATGCCGACTCCACGATTGCATATGTGTAAAGCAGTTGTTGTTCTGTGTGCATGTCTGTGGGGCAGGGGGGCTTTTCCGTGTGGAGAACAACATCAACGACGACGACGAAGAAGAGAGTGAACAAAATAACGGTTGGAGCTCTGTTTGTGTCGTCGCGAAGAGACATCGCCAATCAACGAAACTAAACAAAGTTCTTAATGCAAGTTTTTTGGGGAGTGACTGGCGGACTGCTTG
>NW_026880089.1:0-29245 GCF_032173495.1 Musca vetustissima
GATTTTCCAATGGAAATCGTTCAAATTTGGCATTTCAGGCTTACAGAAGTTGGTAAACATCTGCACAGAAAATAAAAATTATGTGTCCATATTTTGACATCACCTCCGACATAAAGGTACTGCCGCATATTCGGAATTTTTTCCCACCAAATTTTCAAATTAGTTTCACATAGGCTTTATATATAAAGATCCCGGTATGTTGGAGGTTTAAGCCAAATTTTCCACTAAAGTTACTGAAATTTAGAAGTTCGGGTTCTAGGAAAGCGAAAAGAACAATTTTTTGAGACAGCTTTCGGTATCGGTCGATTTTTTAATATACACCCCATAGAAAGGTCCCGCTCTATTTTCAATATTATTTTATATCGAATTTTCTCATTCATGTGGCAATAATTTGGCATACCACATTCCCTGTGAATAAAAATGTCTTTCCAGAAATTATTTAATATCTGCTAATGCTGGAAAATCATCCAACCAAAAATTAATAGCCTTGGCCATTGCATAAAGATGCTTTATTTCATCGTTTAAATTTTTTGTTGTTGATTTTTTTGCTAAAAATAAGTCCCGTTATTTCTGTTAAATTTACAACGCCTTGCTAACCAGTTTCACAAACAAATGGAAATAAATCGTTGCATAGTTTGTTTTTCGAGGAGTTAGAGTGGGAAAACTTCCGGCACTGAAAGCAAAAAAAAAAACACAGCAGGAGGGTGGGCATTTTCTTTAGCCCGTTTGGACATGTCTTCTTGGTTTGAAATCCATAGAAAAAAAAACTAAGATGTTGTTAGACAAGTGTTACCACTTGCAGATGTGAGGATGAGGATTACACTTTTACTGGAGATGGATGAAAAAATAAAATAGACAGACATACAAACGAAAATAAAAAGAAAGGCCAATAACACAAACACACGGACACACTCACGGACTCTTTCGCTGGAAAACACACACAATGGCCAATAAGCATAATGCAAATGGTTATGTACATTTTTGTTGTTGTTGTTAGTGTTCATATAACAATTTTAATTTTTTGTTTAGCAGGAAATTTTAATTATTTCAATTTTTAAAGTTTTAATTGATTTAATTTTAATTCTTACCACTATAGATTGAGTTTTCATTTTTTGTAGATTTTTTATTTTAAATAAGGCACCAATAAGTTTTATATTTTTCAATATTTTTATTAGAAAATTTTCAAAAAATAATTTTCTATATTTTTCAAATGTCTTCAAATCACTTCATGCTTTTTTCAATGTTCAATGTTTTTTTATTATTTTTTTTATATATATTTTTTTCAATTTTAATTTTTTTTAATTGTTTATATTTTTATTTTCAAATATTTGTTTTTTATTCAATTTTTCTCTTCACTAGTTAACCGTTACTATTCGTTATATTGAGCCGTTTTATCTTAACTGTGTTTGGCGCTTTGCTTGCATTCGCTTTTTATACTCCATTTACTCTTTAGCCACCGAGGCATAATGGCTCTCTTTGTCTCTTTGTGGAGGGGTGTCAAAGCTACCATTCTCTGTGTGTGTTATGGAATTAGTGTGTTAAGTGTTAGTGGTGAATTTCTGTGTTGGACAAGATTGGTAATGATGGATTTTTCTCTCTCTCTCTATTATCTTAGATGAGAGATGGTGACAAAGGTGACACAAGAGACCACAACAAACAAATAGAAATGAAAAGTAAAGGTGTCAGGTCTTCTATGGATAGAATGCCTCTGAGGGTCATCTGTAAATAAAACACCTTTAAGGTCAATTGTAACTAGAAGTAATTGGAGGTCATATGAGAGAGAAAAAGTTTGAGATCTTTTATAGGCAGAAGACCTGTTTATAGGCCCCGAAAAAAAAATATTTTAAAATATATATGATTGTTTATAGACTACGAAAATATTTTTTTTTTTCAAAAATCCAATCCTATTTTAGGCCATAACAAAATTTTAAAAATCCCTGCCTAATTTAAGATCCCGAAAAATAGTTTTAAAAATCCCTACCTTATTTAAGATCCTGAAAAATAATTTTGTCAGGGTATTATAGCTTTGTGCAGCCCCAAAAGTTTGTAACGCCGCGAAATATTGGTCCTAGACCCACCATTAAATATACGGTCAAATCTCGACTAGCTGAGTCGATCTAGACATGCGTGTCCGTCCGTCCATCTGTCTGTCCATTATAATTTGTAAACTCGATACAGGCCACAGTTATGGTCCCATCTTCACGAAATTTTGCATGCACGATGGGTTCTGCCCAATGAAGACCCCTATTGTTTTTGGCAAAGATCGGTTAATATTTAGGTGATGAAATGGAACAAATACTTAATTTTTGTCGGTTTTTCTGGTCACTTCAGAGGCCGCAGTTATGGTCCGAACATCGTGAAATTTTACTTGGGAAAGGCGATCGGACCAAAGAATAAGCATGTCTGTTTTTATAACGGTCGGTCAATATTTAGCGGGTCAAATGGGCCCTGACTATAGTTTTCGGTGAAGTTGAGATTTCATTCAGGGAGTACAATGGACCGAATACTTTAATTTTGTCAGTTTTTCTAGTCGCTCTAGAGGCAATTATTATATGCTTAACATCACATATTTTACAAGGTGAAAGGGATCTGAACAAATGCTTAGAGCGGCTATTTAGATGATGATCAGTCATATTCCGAGGCTCAAATCTAGAATCAGTTAAAAGGGTGCAAATATCCCGAAATATTGACCAGGCTCAAAATATAGAACCGCAGAAAGTTTGCTTTTCGTGGTAGCTGTGTAGGGTATCATATGATCGACCCCGTCCGACTATACTGCTCCGATCACTGGTTTTTCATTTTATAAATCCAGTCCTTTTGTTGGTTCTTGAAAAAATATTTTTAACCAGTAAGGAAAGTAGTAAAGTCGGACTGGGCAGACTATATGATATACATCATTCTAGACTCAATTTAGTAGGAGATGTCAAATTTCGTGCAAATCGAAAGATGTATAGGTACTTTGGCATACCATGTACCTAAAATCGGGCGAAACTATATATGGGAGCTATATCGAAATCTGAAGCGATTTTCTTCAATTTCAATGGGGTTCGTCCTTGGACAGACCTCCAAAAAATACGTTTAAAAAGCGACGTCTATGGATAGATCCTAAAAAGAATTAACGCCTATTTTATTCTCTAAAAATATTTTTCAAGAATCCATCCAATCTCAAAATTATTTTGCTTTTTTCCGAACAAATAAATTTTTGGCCTCTTTCGACCAATTATGAGATTCCCAAAAACAAATGGTAATCCGAACAACAATAGATCTAACACTCATTCAATCATCACATTAAATAAATGATGTATAGCATTAAGGTTTGAATTTTATTTCCCATCGTTCATCTTGAGCGCATGAATGCTCCAGCTGGGTGAGCATTCATCGGCTGCTGCCGTTTACTTTCATTATAATTAACATTGAAAGCTTTACAACATTACCATGTTAACCTTTTTTAAAGCCACCAATAAAAAGTCCGACCCAATTCTATTTTAGTGCATACGAGGTAGTCTGCAGCCCATTGAAGAAGATTTAAATAATAATTGCCATCAAAATCGGCTTCATTATCATCATCAAAATAAAAAAACATAACCCAATAGAATAGTTAAAACCAAAAATATCATAAAGTTCAAGTTCATAGCCATAAAATGTCAACCCGTGCATTTGTCAACAAAACAAAAGAGTAGCCCCCCTGAAATGTTAGACACGCAGGTGGAGAAGAAGAAGAAACCCTTCAAAACCAAAACAATAAATCCCCCCATGAATGGGCCTTAACAAACAATAGACCACCAATCGTTAAATTCCAGCCATTATTTACATGCGGCTATTCATAAATTTAAAATTTGACCTGTTACTTTATTTTTAAAATGATTTTCAATAAGAAATTTACGATCAACACAATTTTTTTGAAAAGACTGACGTTTTTCTGAACGTCAGCAAAATTGTAACAAAAAATTTGGGAAGCTATAAAAAAATTTTATTAGTTTGGTTTATTTTTTGCAAGAGGAGAAGAATGCGAAAAAATGGTCAATCAATGTCAAATTAATAAACCATTAAAAATAAATAAAAAGAGCAGCCCAAATAGGTGTGGACTTTATTAATTTTTTTAAAAGCCTATCAAAGTAGCTTGGATTTTATAAAAATATTTTTATATTTTAAACAAAGTACAGGTCGTATTTATAATTCAAATTGGATGAAATTTGGCACAGCTCATTGATTTGGCCCAAGGACGAACCCTATTGAAATTGGGAAAAATCGGTTCAGATTTAGATATAGCTCCCATATATATGTTCATCCGATTTAAGGTAAATGATGGACCAAAGTCCCTAAATATGTTTCGATTTGCACGAAATTTGGCACAGCGTACTGAATTGAGCCTAGAAAGATGTGTGCTAAGTTTCGGAAAATCGGTTCAGATTTAGATATAGCTCCCATATGTAGTTTCGTCCGATTTGCACGAAATTTGGCATAACTTACTGAATTGAGTGTAGAATGATGTGTGCTAAGTTTCGAGAAAATCGGATCAGATTTAGATATAGCACCCGTATATATTTTCGTCCGATTTAAGGTAAATGGGGCACCAAGGTACCGATATATCATTCGATTTGCACGAAATTTGGCATAGCGTACTGAATTGAGTCTAGAATAATGTGTGCTAAGTTTCGTGAAAATCGGTTCTGATTTAGATATAGCTCCCATATATAGTTTCGCCCGATTTTAGGTAAATGACGCACCAAAGTCCCTAAATAGCTTTAGATGTGCACGAAACTTTGCACAGCGTACTGAATTCCGTCTATGATAATGTGTGCTAAGTTTCATGAACATCGGTTCAGATTTAGATATAGCTCCCATATATATTTTCGTCCGATTTAAGGCATATGATGGACGAAAGTACATATTTATCTTTCGATTTACACGAAATTTGGCATAACGCATTGAATTGAGTCTAGAATGATGTACGTTTAATTTCGTGAAAATCGGTTCAGATTTAGATATAGCTCCCATAAATAGTTTCACGCGATTTTAGGTAAATGGGGCACCAAAGACCCTATATATACTTCTATTTGCATGAACTTTTGCACAGCGTATTAAATTAAGTCTAGAATGTAGTGTGGCAAGTTTCGTGAGAATCGGTTCAGATTTAGATATAGCTCCCATATATATTTTCGTCCGATTTAATGTAAATGGTGCACCAAAGTCCCTGAAAATCATTCGATTTGCATGAAATTTGGCACAGCGCAATGAATTAGGTCTAGAATGATGTGTGCTAAGTTTTGTGAAAATCGGATTAGATTTAGATATAGTTCCCATATATATGTTCGTCCGATTTAAGGTAAATGGTGCACCAAAGACTCTATATATTTTTCGATTTGCACGAAATTTGGCGTAGCGTACTGAATTGAGACTAGAATGATGTGTGCTAAGTTTCGTGAAAATCGGTTCAGATTTAGATATAGCTCCTAAATATACTTTTGTCCGATTTTAAGTAAATGGTCTACTAAAGACCCATAGATAGGCGGATTGACACAACGTACTGAAATTAATGTAAAATAACTTCTGGCATGTTTCCTTGAAATCGGTTCAGATTTAGATATAGCATTGCTTCCATATATAACTTCGTCCTATTGATGTCGATTGTGCACCAAATAATCAATGAATTGATATTACATTTTAAACAGTGAAGCTTACCAAATTTGTCTTAAAACTGTTTATAAAATTTAGAATAGGTGAGAGAATGGCATGTGTTGGGATTGATGTTAGTCGGATTAGTTGTAATCAAAGAAAAAAATCGATGAAAGCTTTGAAATACAAGTCATTGGGTCAAATGTTTAATGTTGGCGAGTAAAACAAGGAATTATAATGTTATTTCATAGCAGGGGAGTAAGTCGTATTATTATAATTAGGAGCACGAGCACACACCTTACCTCTGCACACCTCACATTATGCTGCAGTTAATGGTCCCGCTTGTATACTTAATTTTAATTTCAGTGCAGTGCAGATAATTTGCAATTATGGAATTTAATTGTTACGTTTATAAAGAGATTTCTATCACCATATATTATGGCTCCTTTCCCTCTCCACTCCCCCTGAAGCTCCTTGGCTTCTTTGGATTTTATTATAAAGTTATAACATTCAAATAATATTTGCTATTGCATCATGAAACGCCACTTAACGCCAAAACTTTTTTAAAGCATTTGAAAAAATAATGCACCCAAACAATTCCCAGATATTCCAAAACTTTACAAAAAAATTAAATTTTTTTCAGAGAGTGTTTCAGGCAGCAAGTAAGGAGCCTGTCTGATTCGGAAGCCTCAGCATACATTTTATTTTATTTTTTTTTGTTTTTTTTTTTTGTTTTCATAACTATTAGCAAACAAGAAAATTAAACATCCCCAGTGTTTTTGTGGAGATTGCCTTGGTGGTACAGCCTCTGAAATGTTTTGCTTTGGTTTATATTGTTGCTGAGGCTTTACTTCCTACTTGCATAAATATTTAACACTGTCATCTTCGTTTTTGTACAACTTCTCAGAGGAGCCAATCAAGAAACACACACACAGGGAGACACAAACACATGTGTGTTTTGGTAAATGTTTGTGTTGGGACAGAGTGGCGCTTCTCCTCTCTCCAAAAATCCAATAAAAAAATTGAAAATGAAAAATTTGAAAAAAAAAGTCTTTGCAGACGTGCCTTGCATCTCTACTTAGCTAATAATCTGCAAGCAATAAGCCATCTCTTGCAACTGAAAATGTTGCAAAGACGAAAAAAAGCTGCAACACCCTGCAACTCTAGTCATAGTGGCACACTTTGGATATTTTTTTTCTTCCATTCCTTTCCTTTCGTTTCATTTTTTTTTTAATGAAAGTAATTTTTAATTTTACCACAAAAATTGTGTCATATCTCAATTTCATATGGCGCTGAAATATTTTTTAAGTTTTTTTTTGCTTCGGCCAACTAATCATGATTTATGAGGGCAATTTGTGACCACAAAAAAAAAAAAAAAAAAAAGTGCGACAATTAAACATAGACTTTATATAAGGAATGTGAAAAAGGGTACGATAAAGAAATATTTTTATAAAAATCCACGCCTTGGAGATAGACAGTAAAAAATATGTTTAAACCAGTAAGGTAAGGATACATAGTGGTAAGGACACCCTTCACCACTATGGGTATATAAAAAGGATGCCTCCCAACAAAATTGTGTGGCAATCGGCCTACATTTGAGTCATGGGTGCATCATTTATTTAATATCGAAAGAAACTATATATATATACGAGCTATATCTAAATCCGAACCGATTTTCACTAAAGTTAGCATATGTCATTCTTGACTTAATTCAGTACTCTCTGCCAAATTTCGTGCAAATCGATGGGCATATAGGCACTTTGGTGCACAATTTACCTTAAATCGGACGAAACTATATATGGGAGCTATATCTAAATCTGAATCGATTTTCACGAAACCTAACACACATCGTTCTAAGGTTCATTCAGTACTCTATGCCAAATTTCGTGCAAATCGAAGGATATATAGGGACTTTGGTGTACCATTTACATAAAATCGGTTGAAATTATATATTGGAGCTATATCTAAATTAGAACCGATTTTGCCGAATCTTAGCACACATCATTCCAGATTTAATTCAGTAGGATATACCAAATTTCGTGTAAATCGAAGGATATATAGGGACTTTGGTGAACCATTTACCTAAAATCGGGCGAAAATATATATGGGAGCTATATCTAAATCTGAACTGATTTTCACGAAATTTAAAAAACATTGTTCTAATGTATCGAAAGATATATATATCGAAAGATATATAGGGACTTTAGTGAACTATTTACATAAAATCGGACGAAGATATATATAGGAGCTGCATCAAAATCTGAACCGATTTTCATGAAACTTAACACACATCGTTCTAAGGTTCATTCAATACTCTCTGCCAAATTTCGTGGAAATCGAAGTGTATATAGAGGCTTTGACGCACCATTTACCTAAAATCGGGCAAATCTATATATGGGAGCTATATCAAAATCTGAATCGATTTTCACGAACCTTAGCACACGTCATTCTAGATTTAATTCAGTAGGCTATACCAAATTTCATGTAAATCGAGAGATGTATAGGGACTCTGGTGCACAATTTACCTAAAATCGGGTGAAACTATATATGGGAGCTATATCTAAATCTGAAGCGATTTTCACGAAATTTAACACACATCGTTCTAAGGTTCATTCAGTACTCTCTGCCAAATTTCGTGCAAATCGAAGTGTATATAGGGGCTTTGGCGCACCATTTACCTAAAATCGGGCAAATCTATATATGGGAGCTATATGTAAATCTGAATCGATTTTCCCAAAACTCACCAGTCATCATTCTAGACTCACTTCAGTACGCTTTGCCAAATTTCGTGCAAATCGAAAGATATTTAGGGACTTTGGTGCACCATTTACCTTAAATCGGAAGAATATATGTATGGGAGCTATATCTAAATCTGAACCAATTTTCACCAAACTTAGCACACATCATTCTAGACTCAATTCAGTACGCTATGCCAAAATTCGTGCAAATCGAATGATTTTATGGGACTTTAGTTAACCATTTACCTAAAATCGGGCGAAACTATATATGGGAGCTATATCAAAATCTGAATCGATTTTCACGAAACTTAGCACACATCGTTCTAAGGTTCATTTAATACTCTCTGCCAAATCGAATGATTCTCAGTGACGTTGGTGCACCATTTACCTAAAATCGGACGAAAATATATATGAGAGCTATATCTAAGTCTGAAACGATTTTGACGAAACTTAGCACACATCATTGTGGACCTAATGCAGTACTCTGTTGCAAATTTCGTGCAAATCAAAAGTTATATAGGGATTTTGGTGCACCATTTACCTAAAATCGGGTGAAACTATATATGGGAGCTATATCTAAATCTGAAAAAGAAAAATATTTTTAAAAAATTCACAACTAGACCTTGAAAAAATATTTTTTTTAAGAAATCCTTTTATATATTTTTTTAATTTTTATTTATTTAATAAATTAAAATAAAATATTTCGTATATATAACCAACAAATAATTAATTAAAAATATATGTTAAGAAATTTTTACAAAAATAAATTCGAAAAAATATTTAAATCACAATTTCATTTTCCCCTGGTTGTTGGTGGCAACATTCCGCTTGAAATTTCGATGATGATGATATGGCAACGCCAAAGTTTGCAAATTCGGCGATTGGGTTCCGGCTCCTTGTTTCTGGCGATATTCTTCCAACATTTTCACCACCTGCCAACTGGGTATATAGGAATCCAATAGGGACTTTGCAGGACGATTTCCCCAAAAATCGGGTATTTTTTGATAGGCCGATTTATGATTGTTGTGGTAAAATTGTGGAGGAGTTTTCTCTTTGAGGGGCCTCTCGGTGGTGGTTAGGCTTATAAAAGATGGTGGATAGGGAAATGTTTTCGCAGAGTAGGGCAATTGGCGATCATAAACAAAACGCATCGGTGCATATATGACTTGTTTAGAATGTCGTGAGTGGCCGAGTGGGGGTAGGGTGAGTGGTGGCGGTGGTGGACCATAAACTACGGCTGGTTGACGAGCTGGGTGATTAGCAAATTTCGGTGGCATTCCTGGGTGATGGTGGTGGTGCTGGTGTTGGGGATGATGGGGTAGGGGTGCTGAGGGTGGTGCTGGTGGTGTTATAGTCAGCCGTTGCAATGCAAGTGATGCTTCGTTGCCAGTTGCGTGTGACACAATTACGGGTTGTTGTTGCCGTTGCTGCGACTGATGGTGTATGTTTACCTGCTTAATACCGGGGGAGGTGGTATATGGTATGGCTGTTGTTGCTGCTGGTGGGGACAAATTTGTACGAGCCGAGTCTGGGCTTGGTGTGACGTATGTTGTTGCAAATTGTTGGGGTTGTTGTTGTTGGCTCTGCTGTTGCTGTTGCTGCTGGCGTTGGTGGTGGTGGTGTTGGAAATATACAATTTGTGTTGGCTGTTGTTGTTGCTGTTGGCGTAATAAATGTCCATGCAATGGCTGTTGTTGTTGTTGCTGCTGCGTTGTTTCTTCTTCTTGTTGTTGCAATTTTTGGTAATATAAAAACAGCTGTTGTTGTAATTTTTGATAATGCAACTGCTGAGGATTTGCAAGCTGAGATTCAACCTGTTGCGGTTGAGGCTCCTTGCGCGACGAATTGTCATCATGGTAACTGTTTTAAAGAAAAAAATACAAAAACAACAACAAAAAATTGAAATAAAAATTGTCGAAAAACATGAAAATTTATTAATAAAAACTTTTGCGTGTGTGTGTGTGTGCACATAACTTTGCAATGATTTTAATCGCTCTTCTCAACACCACTAACTCTTACAAATTGTCAGGTTATTTAACAACAACACCAATAACGAGACACATAAGAGGAATGTATGTGTGTGTGTGTTTGTGTGTTTCTGGTCAAAATGTGGTTTAGTTATTGGTTAACAACCAGACAATTTAAGTAATTTGGAGAACAACGACAACAACAAAAACACATTACGGTACGGTTTCATTGCCTCAATGACATTTGACTACTTTGGCACGTTCATCGAAAATCCGCACAAGAAATAAAACATTAAATTGTTGGCAATTTTCTACTGGTTTTACAAATTTTGCACATCTGCACATAGCTCTATTAGCTTTAAATCCTTGGTTTTTAAAGATTAAATTTGAATTCCCAATTTAATAAAAAAAAATGGGATAAGATAAGCAGCATATAAAGCTACTGTGGCTCAACATGAACAAAAGACTTAGGAGACAAACATGTTTTTTTGGAACCAAAAAAAAAAAAATAGAAAAATATTTTTAAGAAATCTAAGCCTTTGGGTTGTCCTTACACAAAAATCGAAAAATATTTCGGGACTTTGGTGCAACATTTACCTTAAATCGGACGAAAATATATATGGGAGCTATACCTAAATCTGAACCGATGTTTACGAAACTTGGTACACATCATTCTAGACCCAATTCAGAACGCTATGCCAAATTTCGTGCAAATCGAGATATATATAGGGTTTTTGGTGCACCATTTACATAAAATCGGACGAAAATGTATATGGGAGCTATATCTAAATCTGAATCGAGTTTCACAAAACTTAGCACACATCATTCTAGACTTAATTCAGTACGCTGTGCCAAATTTCGTGCAAATCGAAGGATATATAGGAACTTTGGTGAACCATATACCTTAAATCGGACGAAACTATATATGGGAGCTATATCTAAATCTGAACGGATCTTCACGAAACTTAGCACACAGCATTCTAGACCTAATTCAGAACGCTATGCCAAATTTCGTGCAAATCGAAAGATAAGTAGGGGCTTTGGTGCACCATTTACCTTAAATCGGACGAAAGTAAATATGGGAGCTATATCTAAATCTGAATCGAGTTTCACAAAACTTAGCACACATCATTCTAGACTTAATTCAGTACGCTGTGCCAAATTTCGTGCAAATCGAAAGATATATTGAGACTTTGGTGAACCATATACCTTAAATCGGACGAAAATATATATGGGAGCTATATCTAAATCTGAACCGAATTTCACGAAACTTAGCACACAGCATTCTAGACCTAATTCAGAACGCTATGCCAAATTTCGTGCAAATCGAAAGATAAGTAGGGGCTTTGGTGCACCATTTACCTCAAATCGCACGAAAATATATATGGGAGCTATATTTGAATCTGAACCGATTTTCACGAAACTTAGCACACATCATTCTAGACTCAATTCAGTATGCTGTGCTAAATTTTGTGGAAATCGAAAGATATTTAGAGACTTTGGTGCACCATTTACCATAAATCGGACGAAAATATATATGGGAGCTATATCTAAATCTGAACCGATTTTCACGAAACTTAGCACACATAATTCTGGACCTAATTAAGAACTCTGTGGCAAATTTCATGCAAATTGAAAGATATATAGGGACTTTGGTGAAACATTTACCTTAAATCGGATGAAAATATATATGGGAGCTATAACCAAATCTGAAGCGATTTTTCCCAATTTCAATAGGGCTCGTCCTTGGGCCAAATAAAGGAGCTGTGCCAAATAAAGGAGCTGTGCCAAATTTCATCCATTTCGAATTATAAATGCGACCTGTACTTTGTTTACAATTTAACGTGGACAAACGGATGGACGGGCGGGCGGACAAACGGATTGACGGACATGCATAAACGACTAAGAAATTGATTCTATGCGTATTCTCAAAGAAACGAGATAGACACAGGAACCATGTGTCTATCTCGTTTCTTTTTGTCTGAAAAAATATTTTTAAAAAATCCACGCCTTGAAAAAATATTTTTTAAAAAATCCACGCCTTGAAAAAATATTTTTAAAAAATCCACGCCTTGAAAAAATATTTTTTAAAAAATCCACGCCTTGAAAAAATATTTTGAAAAAATCCACGCCTTGAAAAAATATTTTTAAAAAATCTACGCCTTGAAAAAATATTTTTAAAAAAAAGCCACGCCTTGAAAAAATATTTTTAAAAAATCCACGCCTTGAAAAAATATTTTTAAAAAATCCACGCCTTAAAAATATATTTTCTACGCCTTGGTTAGAGCTTTGAAAAAATATTTTTAAAAAATCCATGCCTATTCATTCGTTCATTTTTTTAATTCCACCCTCACGACCTTCAAAAAATATTTTTATGAATACCGTTTATTTTTTATTTATTCCAAACATTTGTCTTTGATCCCCAAAAATGCATTTAAATTTGCAAATATTTGTTTTTTTTTTATTTTTCAATTTTTTTCTTTTGTTTATAGCGCCATTAGCTTCTCCATTGTATTATATTTTTTTGTTTTCTTTATACCCTTCACCACACTGTGGTACAGGGTATTATGTCTTTGTGCATATGTTTGTAACAGGCAAAAATAATCGAGATAGACCCATGGTTCCTTTTGAGAATATGCATAGAATCACTTTCTGAGTCGATTTATGCATGTCCGTCTGTCCGTCTGTCCGTCCGTCCGTCCGTCTGTCCGTCCGTCCATGTATTTTTGTTAACAAAGTACAGGTCGCATTTATGATCCGATTTGGATGAAATTTGGCACAGGTCACTTAATTGGCCCAAGGACGAACCCTATTGAAATTGGAAAAAATCGGTCCACGTTTAGGCATAGCTCCCATATAAGGGTACCCCAAAATTTTCGGTATTTTGAGGTTCTTGAGCGCGTTTTTTAACTGAATTCGCTGAAATTTGGTACTTTGAGTTCTTATTGGGTAGCAAATCTCTCTATCAAAAATTATAAATAAAGGTCCATTTTTTCGGATAGCCCCCATATAAGATTACCCCCAATTTTCGGTATTTTGAGGTTCTTGAGCGCGTTTTTTAACTGAATTCCCTGAAATTTTGTACATTGAGTTCTTATTGGGTAGCAAATCTCCCTACCAAAAATTATAAATAAAGGTCCATTTTTTCGGATAGCCCCCATATAAGATTACCCCCAATTTTCGGTATTTTGGGGGTTTTGATCGCATTTTTCGACCGAATTCACTGAAATTTGGTACTTTGTGTTCTTATTGGGTAGCAAATCTCCCTACCAAACATTATAAATAAAGGTCCATTTTTTCGGAAAGCCCCCATATAAGGGCACCCCCAATTTTCGGTAGTTTCGGGTTTTTGGGCTCGTTTTATAACTGAATTCGCTGAAATTTTGTACATTGGGATCTTATTGGGTACCAAATTATTCCACTAAAAATTATAAATATAGGTCCAGTTTTTCTGGTAGTACCCATATAACGGTACCCCAAAATTTTTGGTATTTTGGGGGTTCTGATCGGATTTTTCGACCAAATTGACTGTAATTTAGTACGTCGAGTTCTTATTAGGTAGCACATCTCTCCACTATAAATTATAAATATTGGTCAATTTTTTCTGGTAGCCCCCAGGTTTTGAGGTTCTTGAACCAAATTCTTTTTTCTGGTACAGGGTATTATGTTTTTGTGCATATGTTTGTAACATGCAAAAATAATCGAGATAGACCCATGGCTCCTTTTGAGAATATGCATAGAATCACTTTTTGAGTCGATTTAAGCACGAAATTTGGCACAGCGTAGCAAATTAGGTCTAGAATGATGTGTGTAAAGTTGCCTGAAAATCGGTTCAGATTTATATATAGCTCCCACATATACTTTCGTCAGATTTAATGTAAATGGTGCATCAAAGTCCCTATATATCTTTCGATTTGCACGAAATTTGGCACAGCGTAACAAATTAGGTCTAGAATGATGTGTGTTAAGTTTCCTGAAATCGGTTCAGATTTAGATATAGCTTCTATATCTGACCAAATGAACAATTTAGTATCGGTTGCAGAATGACGTGTTTATGGTTCCAATTTCATTTTACTGGTCCTTTAAAAATGCGACTTCTGTTAGGATTCATCTGTTGAATATACTCAAAGTGGTGAAGGGTATCATATAGTCGGCCCCGTCCGACTTTACTTCTTTCCTTACTGGTTTTTTTTTCAAAAAACAAAACCTGTAATTTGCTCCAATAAAAAATATCCCAAAACAATGGGTTATAAGGTTAACCATTATAAGGTAATAAATAAAACCCCACACAAAGCTAAACCAGAAAAAAGGTCTATAAAGTGTGAATACTTAAGTTTTCAATAAACAAATAATTTAATTTGAATACTAAAAAAAATTTTTCAAATAAAAATTCAAACTTTTCAATACAAAGAAAAAAACAAGTAAAAATTGCACATAATTCAAAATTTTGGCTGCCAATCACCGTCATATTGAATTTATAACTAGAGTGGGAATATAAAATATTAATTGCTTGAAATCCGGTATGCGATTTATTTGTGTTTTTTTTCATTATTTGTAATTTCGAAATTAGTCATTTGCGTAAAGAAATAAAAAAGAATGGAAATTGGCACAAAAGTCCATGTATTGGAAAAAAACACTATAATGAGTATAAAGTTTGTGTCTTAAGTCTTTTGTAGTCATTTCTCTACATTTTTGACTCTCCAATAAATTACCATTAGAAATATAGCAAGTTTGTGTTCTAAGTCTTTTCATTTCAAATACTCCCAAATGATGCTCTCTCAATGATTTCAACAGAGTATTCTCTTCTCATTGATATGTTGATATCGAGAGTGTGTAACTGTTAAAGAGGGGAGAGTAGTTGAGAGCATCATAACAAGCATTGTCGATAGAAGTGAATGATTCTCTTTCGTTTCTTTCATATTTGTTTCTTAAGTCTTTTGCTTTATTTAATACAAATAATTAGTTTTATTTGTGATTATAGATTATTCCTCCAATTTTTTTTCTAATTTTAAATATTTAAATTTTATTTTTATATTTAAAATTCTTATTTGAAATTTATTTCCTTTAATAAAAAATATTTTCCTTATAACCTTTCCTTTAAAACCAGCCATTTAGTGAGTGAAAAACAAAAAAGCAGGAAATTGTTTTCTTTTCGGTTTTTTATAATCAATCATCATTGATCAAGTTGTTAGATGTCTTTCTGCATATTTTGTGTTTACAGCACTTGTTTGTTTGGCTGTCATGTAAAATTATACAATTTGGTTATAAAGCAAATTGTTGTGGCTTGTAGGTGATTATGATAACAACAGAGAGGAGAGGTAACGAAACAGGATTTAATATAGACTGTCTTTAAATAAAATAAAAAATAAATAACAAAATAATTACAGGACCCAACCCCCAGGAAGAAAAGTAAAACAATTGCCTAGCTGCCTGCCCGCCTATCCAGCATGGAAATTAAGCGGAATTAAAACGAATTAAACAAAAAAAAAATACTTTCTTTATGTTAGTGGGTTATTTGGTTAAGTAACGGAAAGCTCAGATGTGAGATTAGTTATTAAAAAAAGTTTCAGTGGAGTTGAAAAGCCATTGAAATAAATATGGTTGTCGTATGGGGTTTGTGTCTTAAGTCTTTTGATGTTGTGGTGTTGAAAGTTGTTAACAAAGAAACTTTGTTGAAAGCTTTTGGTGAGGATTTTTTTCTGAAGAGCTTTAATTTGTATAGTTTGGATATTCACCAATCCACAAAAAAGTTTGTCATGACAAAAGCTTTTTTTTTGTTAGCCACTATAATATTTGAACATTTAGGAGATAATATGTATGAATTTTTTAAATGATTTTTTCCGAGGTCTATCTAAGGCGTGGATTTTTTATATAATTTTTTCCTGGGCGTGGACTTTTTAAAAAACTTTTTTCAAGGGCCTATCCAAGGCGAAGATTTTTTTAAAAAGGCGTAGATTATTTAAAAATATTTTTTTAAGGGAATATCTAATAGCCTAGACAGACGACAGCCTTAATTTGCATTAACAGTCTTAATTCAAATTAACTTGTACATTATCCTCATTTTTATGTGTCGTAAATGCACAAAATCAAACTGAATTTATACTGAATTAAACACTTTCAATATGGCAATGCTGTAGAAAATAAATTATTTGTTGCCAAATTTGTTTACGTTTATGAAAAAAATATTAGAAATAAAGGCAAATATCAATTTTTTTTCCAATCGGGAGCTGTTTTACTACCATTTTAGCTGTTATTCTTCCGTTCTGTCATTTATCTATTTCATAAAGATGAAGTCCCAAAAAATATTGGAAACAATTTTGAAAATGTACATCCTACACACATACAAACAATAGTTTTGAAACAAAAAACTGGTTCATAAATGCAGAAACTCTCGTCTGTCAGGGGTATAT
Organism: Musca vetustissima; assembly: GCF_032173495.1. Classification (NCBI taxonomy): domain Eukaryota; kingdom Metazoa; phylum Arthropoda; class Insecta; order Diptera; family Muscidae; genus Musca; species Musca vetustissima. The sequence goes on from NW_026880089.1 coordinate 16,732, forward strand.
ATTAATTCAAATTAGGAACTTTTTAATGCAAATTAAGGCTGTCGTCTGTCTATGGTATAAGGCGTAGATTACTTTAAAAAAAATTTCTAGGACCTATCCAATAGCGTGGATTTTAATACTCTTCACCACACTGTGGTACAGGGTATTATGTCTTTGTGCATATGTTTGTAACAGACAAAGAAATGAGATAGACACATTGTTACTTTTCAGAATGTGCATAGAATCACTTTCTGAGTCGATTTATGCATGTCCGTCCGTCCGTCTGTCCATGTTAAATTGTAAACAAAGTACAGCATTTATGATTCGAATTGGATCAAATATGGCACAGCTCATTTATTTGGCCCAAGGACGAACCCTATTGAAATTGGGAAAAATCGATTCAGATTTAGATATAGCTCCCATATATATATATTCGCCCGATTTAAGGTACATGGTGTAGCAAAGTCCCTACATATCTTGCGATCTGCACAATTTTGGCCATGGCGTACTGAATTAAGCCTAGAATGATGTGTGCTAAGTTTCGTGAAAATCGGTTCAGGTTTAGATATAGCTCCCATATATATTTTCGTCCGATTTAAGGTAAATGGTGCAGCAAAGTCCCTTAATATTTTTCGATTTGCACGAAATTTGGCACAGAGTACTAAATTAAGTCTAGAATGATGTGTGTTAAGTTTCGTGAAAATCGGTTCAGATTTAGATATAGCTCCCATATATATTTTCGTCCGATTAAATGTAAATGGTGCATCGAAGCCCCTAAATATCTTTTGATTTACACGAAATTTGGCACAGAGTACTGAATTAGGTATAGAATGATGTGTGTTAAGTTTCATGAAATTCGGTTCAGATTTAAATATATCTCCCATATATATTTTCGTCCGATTTGAGGTAAATGGTGTAGCAAAGTCCCTATATATCTTTCGATTTGCACGAAATTTGGCATAGCGTATTGAATAAAGTTTAGAATGATGTGTGTTAAGCTTCCTAAAAATCAGTTCAGATTTAGATATAGCTCCCATATATATTTTTGTCCGATTTTAGGTAAATAGTGCCCCAAAGTCCCTATATATTTTTCGATTTGCACGAAATTTGGAAATCGGTTCAGATTTAGATGTAGCTCCCATACATGTTTTTGTCCGATTTAATGTAAATGGTGCACCAAAGACCCTATATTTTTTCGCTTTGCACGAAATTTGGCATAGCGTACTAAATTAAGTCTAGAATGATGTGTGCTAAGTTTCGTGGAAATCGGTTCAGATTTTGATATAGCTCCTATATACTCTTTCTTCTGATTGTATGTAAATTGTGCACTAAAGACCCAATGTTTGTCCGATTGCCACACAATTCTGTACAATGAACTGTATAGTTAATATAAATTAATATCTGACAAGTCTCGTTGAGATCGGTTAAGATTTAGATATAGGTGCAAAAAAAAACTCCTCCTCATGTATATCAGATATTTATCGAAATAATCAACGCGTGTCCGATTGATATTTGCTTTAAATTGATTTACATAATTCTTTGCCATTTTACGAACCAACTCTATATTTGACCAATGAAAACTTTTTTGTTGCAGAATGACATGGTTAATGGATCCAATTTCATTTCACTGGTCCTTCAAAAATCCGATGTCTGTTAGGATTCCTCCGTTGCATATACCCATAGTGGTGAAGGGTATCATATAGTCGGTCCCGTCCGACTTTACTACTTTCCTTACTGGTTTCTTTTTTAATTTTTGGAAAAATATCCTTGTTTAAAAAAACCCAGACAAAATCTTTTTCAATGTAATGTTCTAAAAAAAATCTTAAAGAAAATCATCTCTTTTGAAAAAATATATTTTTTTCATTCTACTACCTATAAAAATATTTTATTATTCCACATTAAAAATGTCCACTACTTCAATATAAATTAATGCTGAGCAGCCATGGGAACTGCGTTCTCTTTTTGTAAGACATTTCATATGGCGGTTTCTACTTTACTCTCCTTTCTTTTTTTACTCTCTCTCTCTTTTTGCACATCTCTAACATAAATCCACCGGCAAAACCTTTTTTAAAAAAGTAAAATATTTTCTCATTCTGTTTTATTTATACAGTAATTACTCCCTCTAACCTACTCACCCTTTCTCTCGCTATTTCGCTCTCTCTCTCTATTGCAATAAATGTAGCATTTCAATGGTACTTGAAGTTTGTTTCTTAAGTCTTTGGGTTTAGACGGTTATTACTTCCAATTTATCTATAAAACTCTCCTTTAAATTTTTATTATTAATAACCGTTATCCTCTCTATACTGTACTATCTCCCACTCATTGTTCTTGAAGTTTGTTGCTTAAGTCTTTGGTTTCAATTGGTTATTATTTTCTAACCAACTCTCTATCGCTCATTTATAGTAATATTTTAAAGAGAGAATCTGATTAGAGCAGTGTTGGGCAAAATTAAATTGAGAGCAAGTGTGTGCGAGCGTAACTGAGAATTCACCATTAACAACGACTGACATAAAGAGAGAAAAAGAGAACATGTGTTTACCCATCGACCCTCAGTTACGGTAGCGTATATGGGTAAGCATGCCTGGATTAGAGTTGATGTACTCTCTGCTCCTCATTGCCATTGAAGTTTGTTGCTTAAGTCTTTGGCTTTAATTGGTGATTATTTGCAACCCAACCCTCTATCTCTCACTTAGTGCAATATTTAAAAGAGAGAGTCTGATTAGAGTTAATGTACTATCTCCCACGCATTGTTCTTGAAGTTTGTTGCTTAAGTCTTTGGTTTTAATTGGTGATTATTTGCAACTCAGCTCTCTATCTCTCATTCATGGAAACATTTTAATGAGAGAATCTTATTAGGGTTAATGGGAATTAAAAGAAAGAAGCATAACCGTTGGAGGTTACTGTAATTCTCTCCATATTTTATTGTTGTTATGAGTAATGAGATTGCTTTGTTTTTTCTCTTTCCATTGTGTGTTATGAAAATGGTAAATGTTCGTGTCTTAAGTCTTTTGTTTACAGCAATGTAAAATAAAGATAAAATAAAAATTGATTAATAAAATATGCCATTACCTTTCATCATTTTCTTGATCTTGCAAAAATGTGGCATAACCTTCACTCAAATCCTGGGCCTGACTTTTCAGCTGATCCAACAACGAGGGTTTTTCTTGTTGTGTGGATTCCATTTGTTGGTTGTTGTTGCTGTGGCTGTGGCTATTGGTGGGTTGGTGGTAAACAATATCCACATCATTGTGTGTGGCATCGCTGAGATGTTTTAATGTATTGTAGTGAAGAGATGAGTAAGGGGATTTGGGTTGATTGGTTTGTTCGTTTTGTTGCTGATAATGATATCGATGCTGTTGAGTGTTCTCTTGTGGATATTGTTGCTGCTGTTGAGAGCCAATTTTCAATTGTATCCCCTCGCCAGGTGATTGTTGATATAAATTATACTCCTCATTGGCTTCCTTGTCATAGACATTATAAGTTTTGCTCGGATTATTATCGTTCGCTTTATTTCGTAGATATGAATACGCATGCGAATTGAGATGATGATGAGGATGATGCTGATTGGTTGTTGATACTGCCACTGCCACTACATTGAGATGTTGCAGCATACGGCTTGTTAGCAATAAAATTAGTAAACATTTCTGCAATGAGTTGAAGAAAAACAAAAAATGGAAAGGAATACACAAAATGCTCATAAATACAAATGGATGGATTTGGATATGGAAATAATCACTCAAGGATGAATGAAAAAAAAATAAAAGATTTAAGAGGTTTTTATAATAGATAGGCCAACTTTCAAAATATGTAATGAAATGAAAACTAAACTGCATAATACTTATTAGCAAAATTTTGAAATAAACAAAAAAATTCAAAACTAAAACTTCCGCTTACTTAAAGGAAAAACCATTTACTTTCCATTTTCGTAAATGGTCAAGATAAAAAGGCAACAACAACTAAAAAGACTTTCAATTTGTTTTAATTTTTTTCAATTTTTTCTCTCGAGGTGGGCCCAATTTTTTTTTTTCGGTTGGACACACCTTCCCCCATTAAGGGAGAAGTGTAACAGTTTGTTTATTTTTTTTTTCTTGAGGCTGAAATAATTTCATAATTTTTGTGATGTTGTTGTTTGGTTAACAGGCATGACTTTTAGCCAGGTTTAGTAATTCATTTTTTTATTGTGGCTATACATTACAGAATTTTGTTTGGACACACATCATTGTCATAGTCATCGTCACCGTCATCATCCATACCTTTCACCTGTTATGTTATGTGTGGGGGCGTTGAAAATTTGTATAAACACACACACACATTTTCCATACACAAAAAGGGGTGCCATTGTGAGGCTATGTCATACAAACTATTTTCTGCAATGTCATGTGGCATTTTTATTCGACTCCTAAGGGAACGGTTTTCAAAAGTAAAACACCCACCCTCCTCCATAAACACTAATCACTGCTTCAATCATTTTAATTATATGTTAAATTGCAATGTTTATAAACATTGCTCAGCCATTATCTATATGTTACATATTTAACAGGAGGGGGTATCTTTAAAAAATTGCTTTAATTTTCAAAATAAATATTTTGATTTAAACTGACCATACCTTTCCAAGAAAAAGATAATCACAAAAATCATAACTTTCACAGCATGTTGTCCAAAAAAATAATAATTATTGTCTAAGACCACAGACCGTCTGTGGCAGATTAACACCCTCTTTAAATAAGCATAAAGTTTATTTGGGAAAAAATATTAAAAAAAAATCAATTCAATTATATCATGACCCCCTTGCATTGAATTGCGAAATATTTGGTCATTTTTATATGTGTGTGGTGTGTGTGTGATATGTAAAATCTAATTATATGGCATTGTCTTTCACTTTATTTTCAAATTAGAGCAAATGTGAAATGTTACGTAATAATTTCCATGTGTTTGCAATCCAATAATTTGTTACTTCATTTGTAATTTTGAGTTTTTTTTTAAACATATATTTTTTATGATGATTGAAAGATAGTCGATTTCTGGTTTGTAATAAGTGGACAATTAAAAAAAAAAAATATTTCTTTTGAAATGGAAATGGATATTTTCGACCCAATATATATATTTTTTTAAATTCACGCTTTAGATATTTCCCAAAATTTTATTAACTACTCGTCTCTTAGTTTCGAACATATTTTCTTTTAAATCTATGCCTTCTTTCAGCTTTAGAAAAATTATAATTTTTTCAAAACACTCATTGCGTATTTTACAACAAATATTTTTTTTAAATCTATGTCAGAAAAATATTCTTTTTTAAAATCCATTCTTTAAAATATTCTTTAAAAAGATTAAAAAATATATCCCAGAAAATACTTTTTCAAAAATGGCACTTGAAGTTTGTTTCTTATGTCTTTGGTTTTACACTTATATTACAATGCAATTTATCTCTCAATTCTCCTTAAAAAAAGAGAGAAGCTTTCAGCACAAAAAATATTGTTATTAACAGTTATCCTCTCTTTACTCTACTATCGCCCACCCATTGTTCTTGAAGTTTGTTTCTTAAGTCTTTGGTTTTAATTGGTGATTATTGACTACCCAGCTCTCCATATCTCATTCAAGGAAACATTTTAAAGAGAGAATCTTATTAGATTGCAAGTGAATTAAAAGAGAGACATAATAAAAGCTATATGTTACTGTATTTCTCTCAAAATTGTTGTTGCTGTTATGAATAATGTATTATGTTTGTTTCTCTTTCCATTGTGTGTTATGAAAATGATAAATGTTCGTGTCCTAAGTCTCTATGTCAGAAAAATATTCTTCTTTTTAAAACCACGCCTTGGGTATTTAAAAAATATAAAGAAACAAATAATTTTTTAAAAATCCAATCAGAGAAAATAAACAAATTAAAAATTTTTAAAACCCCCACCTTGTTGTGGCTTCAAAAAAATATTTGTTTTTTTACCCTTCACCACACTGTGGTACAGGGTATTATGGCTTTGTGCATATGTTTGTAACAGGCAAAAGGAAACGAGATAGACACATGGTTCCTTTTGAAAATATGCATAGAATTTTTAAGTCTATTTATGCATGTCCGTCCGTCTGTAGATGTTAAATTGTAAATAAAGTACAGGTCGCATTTATGATCCGATTTGGATAAAATTTGGCACAAGTCACTTATTTGGCCCAAGGACGAACCCTATTGAAATTGGTGAAAATCAGTTCAGATTTAGATATAGCTCCCATATATATTTTCGTCCGATATAAGGGAATTGGGGCACCAAAGTTCCTAAATATTTTTCGATTTGCACGAAATTTGGCATATAGTACTGAACTAGGTCCAAAAAGATTATGTGTTACATTTCGTGAATATTAGTTCAGATTTAGATAAAGCTCCCGTATATATTTTCGTCAGATTTAAGGGAAATGGTGCACCAAAGTCTCTATATATCTTTCGATTTGCACGAAATTTGGCACAGCGTACTGAATTAAGTCTAGAACGATGTGTGTTAAATTTCGTGAAGATCGGTTCAGATTTACATATAGCTCCCGTATATATTTTCATCCGATTTAAGGAAAATGGTGCACCAAAGTCCATGAAAATTATTCGATTTGCACGAATGTTGGCATAGCTTACTGAATTAAGCGATGTGTGTCAAGTTTCCTGAAAATCGGTCCAGATTTAGATATAGCTCCCATATAGTTTCATCTGATTTAAGGTAAATGGTGCACCAAAGACCCTAAATATCTTTCGATTTGCACACAATTTGGCATAGCGTAATGAATTAGGTGTAGAATGATGTGTGTTAAGTTTCGTAAAAATCGGTTCCGATTTAGATATAGTTCCCATATATATTTTCGTCCGATTTTAGGTAACTGGTGGACCAGAGTCCCTATATATCTTTCGATTTGCACGAAATTTGGCATATCGTACTGATTTGAGTCTAAAATGATGTGTGTTAAGTTTCGGAAAAATCGCTTCAGATTTCGATATAGCTCCCACATATACATATATATTCGTCAGATTTTACCAAACTCCTAATGTTTGTCCGATTAACACGAAATTTTGCACAAGGTATCAAATTGGGACTTAAATGACGAAATGTTGTTAAATGTTGAAATTTATGCAGATGCAGCCATAGCTTCCATATGTATTTCGAACGGGTGTCTGATTGAGATTTTTTTTAACAGTGCACCGGATCATAGAATCTATCTTTTTCTCTAGACAAACAATTCATTTTTTTCATAGGAATTAAATTAATAAGATTGAAGATCATATGTTTTCTATAAAATAATTCCCTGGAAAATAGGGTTTTCTGTAAAAAAAAATCCCACGAAACCCTATTGAAATTCAAGAAAATCGGTTCAGATTTAGACATAGCTCCCATATATATTTTCGTCCGATTTTATGTAATTGGTGCACCAAAGTCCCTATATACCTTTCGATTTGCACGAAATTTTGCACAGCGTAGTGAATTAAGGCTAGAACGACGAGTTTCGGGAAAATCGGTTGAGATTTATATATAGCTCCCATATTATCTTTAACAAAAAAAGACTCAATCTCGTCTATAAAGACATTTCACCTATTCTAAAAAGAGCTCGTTGAAAAAAACTCCTTTTACTCGCCTATTATGACAATCTTCAGCTGGTGTATAAAGACTTCTTCCAGCGGGTCTATAAATAGCCACCCCTCCTGTCAGGCTATAAAGAGTCCTTCTTTCAAATCTCTAAATATTTCATTTCAGCTTGTCTATTAAGACTGCCTCCAGCTGGTCTTCAAGCACTCCCCTCATACTGTCTATAAAGACACAATTCAGCTCCTTTCATTTTATCTAAGGATACATCCTCCAGCTCGTCTATAAAAATACCCTCAATCTCGTTAATAAACACACCCTATCTTTCGTCTATGAAGACGCCCTATATTCAGTTTATTAAGAGTATATTCAACATCTCTATAAAGACTGTCTCCAAATGTTTTAACAAGGCGGGTTAAAGCCTATGGAAACCTCCCTCTGAGCTCGTCTATAAAAAAGCCATTCTGTTTTATTCATCCCGTCTATATGAACTACTTCAAGTTCGTCTATTAAGACTCCCTTTATCATTTGGCGAACCATTTACACATACATGTAGTAAAAAAAATACATTTTCCATTTACTTCCATTACACAACATACTATAACCCCGACAATGAAATATTTTTTTTTTTCGTTTTGATCACATAATTTCCTTTCCCCTCCAAAAAAAAGTGTAAACTAATTGATTTCATTTTCAACAGACAATTAACACATGTCTATACATATTTTTTTTTTGCTTCAAGTTAAATGCTAATTTCCTGCCCTTTCTATTAAATGTGTTATGCATTACAACTATTTACTTGTTGTTGTTGTTTTTGTTGCTGTTAATTTTTTTGGCAACATATTTAACAGGTGATTTGTTTTTTTTCTTCTTCTTTTTTATACACTTTACTAGCAATAAGTTTTTTTTTGTTTGTTGTTGTGTTGTTCACCTGTGTGTCTTTTGATGGGCAAGTCTTTCAATCAAGTTTGTTGCTTAAATCTTTCGTTTAATTCACCTTCTACCATGATATTCACTATGGAGAAGAAGAAGCAGAAGTCATGTTATTGTAATGCCAGTGTGTGTGTATGTGTGAGGTTGTATGTTTTATTTACAACTTAATTTAAAGGTTCACTGGGAGAGAGAGAGATAGGCAGAGAAGTGGTGATGAAGTTCAGTGGTGTGATAAAATAAAAAAAAATAAACGATTAAAAAAAATAAATAAAAATATTGAAGAGATGGAAAAACCAGGAGTTCGAGTTTTTTTTTTATTTTGGTAGTGGGCATAATATTTTGAAGATTCTTTTGTTTGTGTTTGAATGCACATGTCATTGAAGAGGTGTTATATTGTTTTCTTGAAGACAAAAAAATTGATTATTGATTTTATATTTGTATTGTTTGTAATTTTTCAAAATTCTATAGAAGTCGTTTTCTTTATTTAGTAATGCCCCCCCCCCCCCCTCATTTTTTATTTTTGTTTAAAATTCAAAATTTTTTAGTTACATTGTTTACATAGTTGTTCGACACCTTTTAATCTTTTTAATCATCTTTGTCATTATTCTTCTTCTGCTATTCAAAAAGTCAAATTTAATTGAAGATGAGGCATTAGCGAACTAATGACGGAGAATAATGGGTGGCCGAGGAGAATTTACAGTACACAATACCCACATGTTTGCATGACAAATTTATAGTCGTCTGCGTATCATGGGACAAATTTTGTGGAAAACGATTTATAGCTAAATTTATACACACTATTTGGTACGCCGCACTGTTAAAAATATAATCTGAATCAGACACCCGTTCGAAATACATATGGAAGGTATGGCTGCATCTGTGCCAATTTCAATAAAACCCAATAACGTCATTCAAGTCTCAATTTGATACGTTGTGCAAAATTTTGTGTTAATCGCCATTTATGTAAAATCGGACAAAAATATATATGGGAGCTATATGTAAATCTGAAGCGATTTTCTCGAAACTTGGCAGACAACACTCTAGGCTCAATTCAGTACGCTGTGCCAAATTTCGTGCAAATCGAAAGATATTTAGGGACTTTGGTGCACCATTTACATTAAATCGGACGAGAATATATATGGGAGCTATATCTAAATCTGAACCGATTTTCAGGAAACTTGACACACATCATTCTAGACCTAATTTAGTAGGCTATACCAAATTTCGTGCAAATCGAAAGATATATAAGGTCGTTGGTGCACTATTTACCTGAAATCGGGCGAAACTATACATGGGAGCTATATCTAAATCTGAACCGATTTTCAGGAAACTTGACACACATCATTCTAGACTGAATTCAATACGCTGCGCCAAATTTCGCGCAAATCGAAAGATATATAGGGGCATTGGTACACCATTTACATTAAATCGGACGAAAATATATATGGGAGCTATATCTAAATCTGAACCGATTTTCACGAAACTTAACACACATCATTCTAGACCTAATTCATTACGCTGTGCCAAATTTCGTGCAAATCGAAAGATATATAGAGATTTTGGTGCACCATTTACCTTAAATAGGAAGAAAATATATATGGGAGCTATATCTAAATCTGAAACGAAACTAAGCACACATCATTCTAGGCTCAATTCAGTGCGCTTTGCCAAATTTCGTGCAAATCGAAGTATATATAGAGACTTTAGTGCATCATTTATATAAAATCGGACGAAAATATATATGGGAACTATATCTCAATCTGAACCGATTTTCTCCAATTTCAATAGGTTCCGTCCTTGGGCCAAATAAGTGACTTGTGCTAAATTTCATCCAATTCGAAACAAAAATACGACCTGTACTTGGTTTACAATTTAACATGGACAGACGGACGGATGGACATGCATAAATCGACTCAGAAAACGATTCTATGCATATTCTCAAAAGGAACTATGGGTCTATCTCGTTTCCTTTTTCCTGTTAGAAACATATACACAAATACATAATACCCTGTACCACAGTGTGGTGAAGGGTATAAAAATGGAACCTAAAGTCTCGTAAATTTATTGTAAATTTTTTTCTATGAAAGACATTGTCCCTGACCCCGAAAAAAAGTATTCAAAAAATCCAGGCCTATGGATAGTCCCTGAAAATAATGATTTAAAAAATCCACGCCACCTATAGGCTTTAAATAAAAATTATTAAAAAAAATCCCCATTTTAGATAGGCCTTAAAAAAAAAATTATTTAAAAAATCCACGCCTTCTATAGCCCCAGGAAAAAATTATTTAAAAAATCCACGCCTATGGATAGTCCCTGAAAAAATTATTTAAAAAATCCACGCCTATGGATAGTCCCTGAAAAAATTATTTAAAAAATCCACGCTTATGGATAGTCCCTGAAAAAATTATTTAAAAAATCCACGCCTATGGATAGTCCCTGAAAAAATTATTTAAAAAATCCACGCCTATGGATAGTCCCTGAAAAAATTATTTAAAAAATCCACGCCTTCTATAGCCCCAGGAAAAAATTATTTAAAAAATCCACGCCTATGGATAGTCCCTGAAAAAATTATTTAAAAAATCCACGCCTATGGATAGTCCCTGAAAAAATTATTTAAAAAATCCACGCTTATGGATAGTCCCTGAAAAAATTATTTAAAAAATCCACGCCTATGGATAGTCCCTGAAAAAATTATTTAAAAAATCCACGCCTATGGATAGTCCCTGAAAAAATTATTTAAAAAATCCACGCCTATGGATAGTCCCTGAAAAAATTATTTAAAAAATCCACGCCTTATATAGCCCCAGGAAAAAATTATTTAAAAAATCCACGCCTATGGATAGTCCCTGAAAAAATTATTTAAAAAATCCACGCCTATGGATAGTCCCTGAAAAAATTATTTAAAAAATCCACGCTTATGGATAGTCCCTGAAAAAATTATTTAAAAAATCCACGCCTATGGATAGTCCCTGAAAAAATTATTTAAAAAATCCACGCCTATGGATAGTCCCTGAAAAAATTATTTAAAAAATCCACGCCTTCTATAGCCCCAGGAAAAAATTATTTAAAAAATCCACGCCTATGGATAGTCCCTGAAAAAATTATTTAAAAAATCCACGCCTATGGATAGTCCCTGAAAAAATTATTTAAAAAATCCACGCCTTCTATAGCCCCAGGAAAAAATTATTTAAAAAATCCACGCCTATGGATAGTCCCTGAAAAAATTATTTAAAAAATCCACGCCTATGGATAGTCCCTGAAAAAATTATTTAAAAAATCCACGCCTATGGATAGTCCCTGAAAAAATTATTTAAAAAATCCACGCCTATGGATAGTCCCTGAAAAAATTATTTAAAAAATCCACGCCTATGGATAGTCCCTGAAAAAATTATTTAAAAAATCCACGCCTTCTATAGCCCCAGGAAAAAATTATTTAAATTAAAAAATCCACGCCTTCTATAGCCCCAGGAAAAAATTATTTAAAAAATCCACGCCTTCTATAGCCCCAGGAAAAAATTATTTAAAAAATCCACGCCTTCTATAGCCCCAGGAAAAAATTATTTAAAAAATCCACGCCTTCTATAGCCCCAGGAAAAAATTATTTAAAAAATCCACGCCTTCTATAGCCCCAGGAAAAAATTATTTAAAAAATCCACGCATTCTATAGCCCCAGGAAAAAATTATGGGTTCCATGTTTTACCCCGTTTTGATGTAGAAATTTCTGGAATGGTACGGCTACCGAGGTTGTCTTAATGGTTGTACCAGCTCTATCAACTTGCATGCTATTTTAGGATGTCCCATGCAACCTGTACAATGGCATATGCGAGAAGTACCTTGTGCCGATAAATGTAACCTCTGGACCAAAACAGTCAACAACCTGAAAAATGTTCTGAAATTGGAAAGGCCTCCATCGAAGTAGGCCCGAGGCAGGACCATTTATCTGTTTCAACATCAAGCATAGGTCCCAGAAAATTATCGATTCAACTATGGAAAACATCCAGCCGTTCGTTCCAGCATTGCCAGTTTAGGTAATTGGTCTGGTGCGATGGTTC
>NW_026880090.1:0-29356 GCF_032173495.1 Musca vetustissima
TACTCAGATGTTGGAGTTACACTTAAATATTTACGGGTGCTTACGTACTGAGATATTATTTAGTGACCCATTACCACACTAGAGGGCGGAAATATAGAGCTGATCGCTTTGAAATTTTCCATGATATTCCAGTTATGGTCAAGGACAACGCCTATTATTTTCGGTGATGATCAGATAATAATTTTGGGATGAAGCGAATCAAAAACTTAATTTTTGTGTTTTTTTTCGAGTCGATTTATAGGCCACAATTGAAAAGCTAATATCACAACATAACCCACGGTAAAGAGAATCTGGACAGGGACAGCCCTCGTCTACTGAATATTAGAAATATTTGTTGACATCTTGTCGGTCCAGGGGGTGCAAATATTGGGAAATATGACCCAAGCTCGGAATAGAGAATCATAGAAAGTTAGATTTTCGTTGAAGTTGTGTAGGGTATCATATGGTCGGCCCCGTCCGACTATACTGCTCCGCTCACTGGTTTAAAAATTTTTTTTCAGGGATGCATACAAGGTGTGGATTTTTTAAAAACATTTTTTGAGGGATCCATACAAGACGTGGATTTTTTATACCCTTCACCACACTGTGGTACAGTGTATTATGTCTTTCTGCATATATTTGTAACAGGCAAAAGGAAACGAAGTAGACACATAGTTCCTTTTGAGAATATACATAGAATCACTTTCTAAGTCGATTTATGCATGTCCGTCTGTCTGTCCGTCTTTTGGTGTTAAATTGTAAACAAAGTACAGGTCGCATTTATAATCCGAATTGGATGAAATTTGGCACAGATCACTTATTTGGCCCAAGGACGAACCCTATTGAAATTGGACATAATTGGTTCAGTTTTAGATATAGCTCCCATATATAGTTTCGTCCGATTCTATGTAAATGGTGCACCAAAGTCCCTATATATCGTTCGATTTGCACCAAATTTGGCATAACGTTCGGAATTGAGCCGAGAATGATGTGTGCCAAATTTCGTTAAAATCGGTCCAGATTTAGATATAGCTGCCATATATATCTTCGTCCGATTGGAGGTAAATGATGCACCAAAGTCCCTATATATCTTTCGATTTGCACGAAATTTGACATAACGTACTGAATTGAGCTTAGAGTGATGTTTGCCAAGTTTCGTGAAAATCGGTCCAGATTTGGATACAGCTCCCATATATAGTTTCGTCCGATTTAAGGTAAATGGTGCACCAAAGTGCCTATATATCTTTCGATTTGCACGAAATTTGGCATAACTTACTGAATTGAGCCTAGAGTGACGTTTGCCAAGTTTCGTGAAAATCGGTCCAGATTTAGATATAGCTCCCATATATATTTTCGTCCGATTTAATGTAGATGGTGCACCAAAGTCCCTACATATCTTTTGATTTGTACGAAATTTGGTATAACTTAGTGACTTAAGCCTAGAGTGACGTCTGCCAACTTTCGTGAAAATCGGTTGAGATTTAGATATAGCTCCCATATATATGTTCGTCGGGGTTAATGCAAATGGTGCACCAAAGTCCCTATATATCATTCGATTTGCACGAAATTTGGCATAAGGTAGTGACTTGAGCCTAGAGTGTTGTCTGCCAAGTTTCGTGAAAATCGGTTCAGATCTAGATATAGTTCCAATATACAGTTTCGTCCGATTTTATGTAAATGCTGCACCAAAATCCCTATATATATTTCGATTTGCACGAAATTTGGTATAACGTAGTGACTTGAGCCTAGAATGATGTGTGCTGAGTTTCGTGAAAATCGGTCCAGATTTAGATATAGCTCCAATATATAGTTTCGTCCGATTTCAGGTAAATGGTGCACCAAAGTCCCTATATATCCTTTGATTTGCACGAAATTTAGTATAAGGTTATGACTTGAGCCTAGAATGATTTCTGCCATGTTTCGTGAAAATCGGTTAAGATTTTAATATAGCTCCCATATATAGTTTCGTCCGATTCTATGCAAATGCTGCACCAAAGTCCCTATATATTTCGATATGCACGAAATTTGGCACAACGCACTGAATTGAGCCTAGAGTGACGTTTGCCAAGTTTCGTGAAAATCGGTCCAGATTTAGATATAGCTCCCATATATAGTTTCGTCCGATTCTATGTAAATGGTGCACCAAAGTCCCTATATATATTTCGATTTGCACGAAATTTGGTATAACGTAGTGACTTGAGCCTAGAGTGATGTCTGCCAAGTTTTGTGAAAATCGGATCAGATTTAGATATAGCTCCCATATTTAGTTTCGTCCGATTTTATGTAAATGGTGGACCAAAGTCCCTATATATTTTTCGATTTGCACGAAATTTGGCATAACGTACTGAATTGAGCCTAAAGTGATATGTGCCAAGTTTCGTGAAAATCGGTGCGGATTTAAATATAGCTCCCATATATAGTTTCGTCGGATTCTATGTAAGTAGTGCACTAAACTCGCAACTTTTGTCAGATTGAGACAAACTTTTGCACAGCGTACTAAATTTGGTCTAGTTTGAAGTACATGAAGTTTTGATGAAATCGGTTCAGTTTTGGATATATTTCTCTCATATATAGTTTATGCGGTTATATGTAAGAGGTGCACCAAACTCCCAATATTTGTCCAATTGGGACAACATTTTTCAGAGCCTACTGGATTAGGGCCTGTTTAATGTTTATGAAGTTTTGTTGAAATCAGTTCAGATTTAGATATAGCTGTCATATGTAGCTTTGTCCGACTTTTGGTAAATCTGATAAATCGGATCAGATTTGGATATAGCTTCCTATATCCATTTAAATTCGCCCCATTCCATTTCAATGGACATCTAAAGATTATATGTTTGTTCTATCTACAGGTGTATATCCACAGTGGTGTAGGGTATCATATAGTCGGCCCCGTCCGACTTTTGAAGTTTCCTTACTGGTTCAAAAAAAAAGTTTTTTTAGGCCCTGAAAATGGCATGGATTTTTTATAAATATTTTTTCAGGGATCCATACCAGGATTTATTGGAGAATGTTTTTAACACTCTAAAGAAGGCGTGGATTTATTATTTCTTGAAGGCTCCATTGGAGGCGTGGACTTTTTAAATATTTTAAAGAATATTTTTTCAAAGCTCTACTGGAGGCGTGAATTTTTCTGAAGAATTTTTTTAAGGCTCTCATAGAGGAGTGGATTTCTTTAGGATATTTTTTTTTATTTTTTGTACCCACTGTGCATCCATCGTATGCACAAATTTTATGCCTTTCTCTTAGACAAAGTCTAGCCACCATGTTCATAGTAGTCTCTGTATATAAATTTTTGTATATTTGCAGGCCTGGAATTTTGAAAAAACGTTATTGGTGTTATTGTTGTTGTTGTTTTTGGTGGGCGCATGCTTATTTGCTTGGCCATTCTATGAGACTGCCGTTTTTGTTGTTAACTAGTGGCAAGTAGTTAAATGCTTATTTTTTTATTCCTGTTTGGTTGCCTTTTTTGTTCAAGTCTATGGCGAACATTTAATAACAATTTGGTTAGGAACATAGTTTTGTTTCCTGCGCCACACACCCCAGCCATGTTCTGCTTCTTTCTCTGTTTTCTCCAATTTTTCGCATTTTATTGTTGGCCCACTTGCTGCCATAGTTTCGTTCGTGGTGCTGTTGCTGTTGTATCTGAACGTTAATGTGCCGGTGTTGGATGTTGGTTGGCAATAAGGTTGCAAGTGTTGCTCTTGCCGTATGCCGCCTCCATGACGTCTGTGTTGGTCGCTGGCGTTTGGAATGTGGTTCGTCGGTTCGGTTCGCTGCTCTGTTGTTTTTCTCATTTTGGATTTTGGGGTTATTAATTGCTAAGAAAAAGCATGAATATAAATTTTGTACATGTAGCTCACCCCCCGAGATGACCTCCTTCTCCTCCTCTTGCTCTCTTGAAACTCGAGTCATTCACACAGCCTCTTTTGTGAGCAGCACTAAGTTCAGTTGCATTCAGTATTACAACAATTTGTTGTTGTTGTAGTTGTTGCTGTTGGGTACTGCAATGCTTTGTGTGAGTCTTTCGTTCGGGGGTCTCAGTGCAGTAACTCATTGAGAAAAATAGTGCTTTTTAATTAAGACATTGTTTGGGGAATATTTTTCCTTTCCCTGCCATTTCTTTCGTTTCATTTCAGTTCATTTTTTGCATTTTCTTTGTTTTGTAACAACTATGGGTATGATGTGTGGGGAGGGGAAAATGTAACAATGATTTAAGGATTTTACATAAGAGATTCTAGTTAAATTGAATGTCTTAAAAAATATGTGGACTTTGGTGCACCATTTAAATTAAATCGGACGAAAATATATATGGGAGCTATATCTAAATCTCGACAGATTTTCACGAGACTTGACAGACATCACACTAGGCTCAGTTCAGTACGTTATGACAAATATGGTGCAAATCGAAGGATATATAGGGACTTTAGTGCACCATTTACATGAAATCGGACGAAAATATATATGGGAGCTATATTTTAATCTGGACCGATTTTCATAAAATTTGGCATACATAACTCTAGGCTCAATTCAGTACGTTATGCCACATTTGTGCAAAACGGAAGATATATAGGGACTTTAGTGCACCATTTACCATGAAATCGGACGAAAATATATATGGGAGCTATATCTAAATATGAACCGTTTTTTCATGAAATTTAACACATCACTCTAGGCTCAATTAAGTACGTTATGCCAAATTTCGTGCAAATCGGAGGATATATAGGGACTTTGGTGCACCATTTACATGAAATCGGACGAAAATATATATGAGAGCTATATCTAAATCTTGACAGATTTTCACGAAACTTTACAGACTTCACACTAGGCTCAATTCAGTACGTTATGCCAAATTTCGTGCAAATCGAAAGATATATAGGGACTTTGGTACACCATTCACATGAAATCGGACGAATATATATATGGGAGCTATATCTAAATCTGAACCGATTTTCACGAAACTTGGCAGACATCATTCTAGGCTCAATTCAGTACGTTATGCCAAATTTCGTGCAAATTAAAGGATATATATGGACTTTGGTGCACCATTTACATTTAATCGGCCTAAAATATATATAGGAGCTATATCTAAATCTGGACCGATTTTCACGAAACGTGACAGAAATCACACTAGGCTCAATTAAGTACGCTATACAAAGTTTCGTAAAAATCGAAATATATATAGGGAGTTTGGTGCACCATTTACATTAAATCGGACGAAAATATATATAAGAGCTATATCTAAATCTGGACCGATTTTCAGGAAACTTGACAGACATCACTCTAGGTTTAATTCAGTACGTTATGCCAAATTTCGTGCAAATCGAAAGATATATGGGCTTTAGTGATACATTTATATGAAATCGGACGCAAATATATATGGGAGCTATATCTAAATCTTGACCGATTTTCACGAAACTTGACAGACATCACTCTAGGCTCAATTCAGTATGTTATGCCAAATTTCGTGCAAATCTAGGGATATATAAGGACATCGGTGTACCATTTACAATTAAACGGACGAATCTATATATGGGAGCTATATCTAAATCTGGACCGATTTTCACGAAACATTGCAGACATCACTCTAGGCTCAATTCAGTACGTTATTCCACATTTCGTGCAAATCGAAAGATATATATTGGACGATATAAATCGGACGAAAATATCTATGGGAGCTATATCCAAATCTGAACCGATTTTTTAAGAAACTTGACACACATTATTCTAGACCTAATTCATTACGCTGTGCCAAATTTCGTGCAAATCGAAGTATATATAGGCACTTTGGTGCACCATTTACCATAAATCGGACGAAACTATATATGGGAGCTATATCTAAATCTAAACCGATTTTCACGAAATTTGGCACACATAACTCTAGGCTCAATTCAGTACGTTATGCCAAATTCCGTGCAAATCGAAGGATATATAGGGACTTTGGTGCTTCAATTAAATGAAATCGGACGAAATTATATATGGGAGCTATATCTAAATCTCAACCGATTTTCACGAAATTTGGCACACATCATTCTAGACCTAATTTAATACGCTGTGCCAAATTTCGTGCAAATCGAAGGATATATAGGGACTTTAGTACACCATTTACCTTAAATCGGACGAAAATATATATGGGAGCTATATCTAAATTTGGACCGATTTTCAAGAAACTTGGCAGACATCATTCTAGGCTCAATTCAATTCGTTATGCCAAATTTCGTGCAAATCGAAAGACATATGTGTACTTTGGTGCACCATTTACATTAAATCGGAAGAAAAAATATATGGGAGCTATATATAAAACTGAACCGATCTTCACGAAACTTAACACACAGCATTCTAGACCTAATTTATTACGCTGTGCCAAATTTCGTGCAAATCGAAAGATATATAGGGACTTTGGTACACCATTTACCTTAAATCGGTCGAAGATATATACGGGAGCTATACCTAAATCTGAACCGAGTTTTCTCAATTTCAATAGGGTTCGTTCTTGGGCCAAACAAATGAGTTGTGCTAAATTTCATCCAAATCGGATTATAAATGTGACCTGTAGTTTGTTTACAATTTAACACCAACATACGGACGGACATGCATAAATCGACTCAGAAAGTGATTCTATGCATATTCTCGAAAGGAACTATGGGTCCATATCGTGTCCATTTGCCTGTCACAAGCATATGCACAAAGACATAATACCCTGTACCACAGTGAGGTGAAGGATATAAAAAAAGCCTTTGTTTGACCCTTGAAAAAATATTCGATAAAATCCACACCATTTGTAGACACTTGAAAGTTGTAAGTTTGAGTTTTAAAAAATCCACGGCTCTCATTTGCTAGTTCCTGAAAAAAATTAAATTTTATTTAAAAATATACATAAAAAATACTGCCACTTTCTAACATCGCTCATAGTCTATGTTTGCTTTTCCACTAAAAAAAAAACTTATTGCGATTTTCCGGCAAGTATACAAAGCAAAAAGAACATCCGATAGTTCTTTTTATTAAAAAACAAAAAAAAACTTAAAAGGCAAACAGCCTCTGTGTGGGCAAATAGTGTTTTCTTCTTTCCTTTCCTTTCCTTTTTTTTTTTTTTTTGGTTTGCATCTCATATTTGTTAGATCTCATTGCATCGGTTGGTGGAGGTGTTACTAGTTTTCCTCCGTCTCTAGCCAGCTACTCCGAAGCTCTTTGGGTCTACAACATAGAACTATGAAATGCAGCCACATTGGATATATATGTACATACACATATACCGACATAGCTCATATGGCTAGCTGTTGAATTTTGTATCTGTTTTTTTTCGTCCTCACTTGAGATTCTCAATTACGTTTGGGCCTCCGCTGTTGTCTATATCTGCATATCTGCTAGGGTGTTAATATCTCCAACGACATCACCTCCATATTTTTGTTGTTGTTGCTGTTGTTTTTTTCCTCCAGTTGTGCAAAATATTTTTTATTGTGTGACAGGGCGTACTAGCAGCCGGTCGTGCGTCCCTCCCGCCTTTCAGGTCTCTCATAGTCTGCTACGTTTCCTTTAATTAATTTTCGTTGTAACTCTGCCGGCCTGCCATATGAAATGTTGCATGCCTCACTGCAAATATATTGCACACACACACACACTCGTCTCATCTCATCTCTTTCGTGTATATTTAGTTTCATTTGGGCCGTAGCTGGGCATTTTGTAAGGGGAGATCCGCGTTTGTTTTCTCTTTGATAGTTCCACGCGATGATCACTTTAAATAAACGCCACTTTAAGACAGTTGCACGTTTGTAATTGTCAATTGTTGGTGATTTTTGTTGTGCCTTTCAGTGTGAAGTTCTTAAGTAGAACTGTCGTGATTCTGGTTGTGCGGGGGTGCAGCCATTGTGTTTCACTTTGTGTTTAAAATTTACAACGGCAGACGACTATCAATCACATACATAGGCCCAATGAAGAAAAGAGGGTGTATGGATACCAAGGCCCATATAAGGCGTGGATTTCTTAAAGAATTTTTTCCAAGGCCCACATAAGCGTGGATTTTTTAAAGAATTTTTTTCCAAGGCCCATATAAGCGTGGATTTTTTAAAAAAATTTCCCAAGGCGCATATAAGGCCTTACTTTTTTTAAGAATTTTTTCCAAGGCCCATATAAGGCGTGGATTATTTAAAGAATTTTTTCCAAGGCCCATATAAGGCGTGGATTTTTTAAAGAATTTTTTCCAAGGCCCATATAAGGCGTGGATTATTTAAAGAATTTTTTTCCAAGGCCCATATAAGGCGTGGATTTTTTAAAGAATTTTTTTCCAAGGGCCATATAAGGTGTGGATTTTTTTTTATGAATTTTTTCCAAGGCCCATATAAGGCGTGGATTTTTTAAACAATTTTTTCCAAGGCCCATATAAGGCGTGGATTATTTAAAGAATTTTTTTCCAAGGCCCATATAAGGCGTGGATTTTTTAAAGAATTTTTTTCCAAGGCCCATATAAGGTGTGGATTTTTTAAAGAATTTTTTCCAAGGCCCATATAAGGCGTGGATTTTTTTATGAATTTTTTCCAAGGCCCATATAAGGCGTGGATTTTTTAAACAATTTTTTCCAAGGCCCATATAAGGCGTGGATTTTGTAAAGAATATTTTTCCAAGGCCCATATAAGGCATGTATTTTTTAAATAATTTTTTTCTAAGGCCCACATAAGGCGTGGATTTTTTAAAGAATTTTTTCCAAGGCCCACATAAGGCGTGGATTTTTTAAAGAATATTTTCCAAGGCCCACATAAGGCGTGGATTTTTTAAAGATTTTTTTCCAAGGCCCACATAAGTCGTGGATTTTTTAAAGAATTTGTTCCAAGGCCCACATAAGGCGTGGATTTTTTAAAGAATTTTTTCCAAGGCCCACATAAGGCGTGGATTTTTTAAAGAATTTTTTCCAAGGCCCACATAAGGTGTGGATTTTTTAAAGAATTTTTTCCAAGGTCCACATAAGACGTGGATTTTTTAAAGAATTTTTTCCAAGGCCCACATAAGGCGTGGATTTTTTAAAGAATTTTTTCCAAGGCCCACATAAGGCGTGGATTTTTTAAAGAATTTTTTCCAAGGCCCACATAAGGCGTGGATTATTTAAAGAATTTTTTCCAAGGCCCACATAAGGCGTGGATTTTTTAAAGAATTTTTTCCAAGGCCCACATAAGGCGTTGATTATTTAAAGAATTTTTTCCAAGGCCCACATAAGGCGTGGATTTTTTAAAGAATTTTTTCCAAGGCCCGTATAAGGCTCGGATTTCGTAAAGAAGGCCCATCTAAGGCTTGGATTTCTTAAAGAATTTTTTTCAAAGGCCCATATAAGGCGTGGATTTTTTAAAGAAATTTTTCCAAGGCCCATATAAGGCGTGGATTTTTTAAAGAAATTTTTTCGAAGGCCCATATAAGGCGTGGAATTTTTAAAGAATTTATTCCAAGGCCCATATAAGGCGTGGATTTTTTAAAAAATATTTTTCCAAGGCCCATATAAGGCGTGGATTTTTTTAAAGAATTTTTTTCAAGGCCCATATAAGGCGTGGATTTTTTTAAAGAATTTTTTCCAAGGCCCATATAAGGCGTGGATTTTTTTAAAGAATTTTTTCCAAGGCCCATATAAGGCGTGGATTTTTTAAAGAATATTTTTCCAAGGCCCATATAAGGCGTGGATTTTTTAAAGAATTTTTTCCAAGGCCCATATAAGGCGTGGATTTTTTTAAAGAATTTTTTCCAAGGCCCATATAAGGCGTGGATTTTTTAAAGATTTTTTTCCAAGGCCCATATAAGGAGTGGATTTTTTAAAGAATATTTTTTCAAGGCCCATATAAGGCGTGGATTTTTTAAAGAATATTTTTCCAAGGCCCATATAAGGCGTGGATTTTTTAAAGAATATTTTTCCAAGGCCCATATAAGAATAAAGAATTTTTTCCAAGGCCCACAAAAAGCGTGGGTTTTTAAAGAATATTTTTCCAAGGCCTATATAAGGCGTGGATTTTTTAAAGAATATTTTTCCAAGACCCACAACAAGCGTGGGTTTTTAAAGAATATTTTTCCAAGGCCCATATAAGCCGTGGATTTTTTAAAGAATATTTTTCCAAGGCCCATATAAGCCGTGGATTTTTTAAAGAATATTTTTCCAAGGCCCATATAAGCCGTGGATTTTTTAAAGAATATTTTTCCAAGGCCCATATAAGCCGTGGATTTTTTTAAAGAATTTTTTCCAAGAATATTGAAAACAAATATTTAACACATGTCTCTCTTTCCATTTCATTTCAGCTTGTCACCACATCTTACAACGAAAAAATTAACTGCCACTTCCGAACCTGAATAAATTGTTATTTTTAATGTCATATAAAAATTTATAAAAATTAGTGTGTGTGAAAATATAATAATTTTCCGAAAAAACTATAAAATGACATCTATTAACCCGATGAGAATGGTGATGGCGCTGTCACTTTCATCTGCCATCATGCAACAGCAACTCAACTCCTTCAACGCAGATTTATTTTAAGATGCCGCAATGCTACAATGTTACGCACATCATCATCGTCATTATACTACCGTAAAATTGAGTTTCCAACAACAACAACAAAAACTTGAAGTCTCACATTTGTGAGTCCCAAGGCGTCCAAAAAATTGTTCTCGTCTTGTCTGCGAATTTTTTTTTTTTGCGTGTCGCATGGTGCCTGCCTCCTTGCTTGGCTGCCTGTCTGTCAAAAGGAACGGAAGTCTGATATTAAACTTTGGTTAGAACACGCCAAAGAAGTGCCAATAACACTGAGTGCGAAGCAGATTTTTGTGGAGACAACTGGAAGGAAGGCATCGAAGTAGAAAAACGGCGTGGGGGAGGGTGTCTGAAGTAATAATTTCAAGGCAACACCATCTACCCATCCAACCCAAAAAAGAGTCACGCTTATCGTCTTGGTTTGACCCCCAGCTGCAAAATTTTCTTCTTGAGGAAATTCTGAATTCAAAGGGTTTCTTGTCCGGGAGGAGGAAGGGTGAAGTGTTGCGGATGAAGTTATGCTGGGATATCCCGTGGAGAAATTAAATAGTTCGGAATTGTATAAGACACTTTTGTAAATATGTGTCGTCATAAATGAGTGAAGAGGGTAAGAGAGGTAACGGATTTTGAAATCTCCCACATTTCGAAGGTGTGAAAAAATTCGTAGAAACGGAATTTTTTGTTCGGCGGTAGCGGTTCGGAATAGTAACTCGGTTTATTGTGCTCGTTCGTCTCGTCGCTTAAAAATCGGGAAACAAGACTTTGAAACCTTCTCGTCGAATTCAAAACGGTATTAACGCGGTTCGGTATTTTCAAAATTCCGCCATCAAATGGTACTGGTCCGAACAAACTACTATTGCCTCCATTTTTAAATTAAAACACCACTGCAGAGAGCTGCTTAAAATTGTTCAGCCATAAAATGTTGACCATAAAACACCAACTTAATGCAAAGAAAATGCCAGAGGATCCAGCAGACCCAACGCCACCACTACACAACCAAAATTCGCCTCCTCAACTTCTGGGGAAGGAATTGCAAGAAGTCATTTTAAGCAATTGGTTAAAATCGTTTAACAACAAGTACTTCATTCGAAGGCAATACTTTGGAGAAAAGTTCCTCATCTGCCTGCCCCTCATTCAACACCTCTCCCTCATCACCACCACCTCCTGCCGCAATCGAATTGTGCTGCTACTTGGCAACTGGTTGAGCAGACACTTCCGTTTTCTGGCTCTATGGTTGTGCATTTTATTTGCTCATTTAAAATATTTTACAAAAACAACAGCAACAACAACAAAGAAGACTTCTTCGTGTACAACAACAACAACAAATTACGTTAAACAGAATTATTGCCCCATTAAGCGTCATAGTGTTAATAACAATAAAACTTTATGCCAGCTGACATTGACTTTGATTTTATTGAGTGGCATCTGGACAATAACCGGAAACGACGGCATACTGCCAACAGTGCAGAGCTTCGATATTGGTAAGTTCTTTGCACACACACACACACACCCTCTACTCTTTTCTCCTTTTTCTTTCCACACTTTTTTATTTTACATTTTTCCCATTTGAATTTGTTTTTCCAATTTTGAATTTTTCAATGGTTGGGTCGGGATGGCTGGCTGGGTCACACTTGTGAATCTCACACTGGGTTATTGTTCGAATATTTTTTTTTATTTTTATTATTTCATTGTCATGACTTCATTGAGCTCAGCAATTTGGCCATTTCACTTAAATGCTAATATACTTTGTTCGGGGATTATTTGAAAAACAAATTTAAAGGAGTTATTAAACAGCAGGGACCCAAAGCCGGGACAAAATATGAATTTAAAATAATTTGTTTCAGAACTCTAAAAGAGGCGGGGATTTCAAATAATTTCTTGGAGGCTCTAACAATAATTTCTTCGAGGCTCTAACAAGGCCGGGACAAAATATGAATTTAAAATAATTTTTTTTCACAACTCTAAAAAAGGCGGGAATTTTTAAAATAATTTCTTCGAGGCTCTAACAAGGCGTGGATTTTTTAAATATATTTTTTTCGAGGCTCTATAAGATCCACGCCTTGTATAAGTCCCTAAAAATATTTAAAAATCCACGTTTGTATACTTCGTTACTTAGCCGAGCTTAAAAAAAATCCAAGCGCGTTTCCTCCAATTTGAAATACCATGTTCCGAGAAGTTGTATTCTACTTGGTCTTTCCAGCTAATTCGTGGCCTTCCCCTAATGCGTGAACCATCAGTAGGCTCGAGCCTACTAGCCCCTTCTTGGTAGACTTATTTTCAATTTGTTCAAAGGTGGCGGTTACCGCTCGCAATGTTCGAACCATCATATCGATGTCATCGGCGTAGGCGAGTAACTGGTGTTGTTTGGTGTACAGAGTGTCATTTCTGTTCACTTTTGCCTCTCGTATCACCTTTTCCAGCAGGATGCTAAAAAGATCACACGACAAACTGTCACCTTGTCGGAATCCTCGTTCGATATTGAAGGGCTCCGATAGGTCTTTTCCGAATTTAACTGCTGACCTTGTGCCTTCAGATCCATATAACAGCACAGGTAGTATCAGCGTCTTGTAAAGTGCGAATTTCGTCTGGTGGGAGGTGGCCTTGATTCGTAACTGCTTACTTAGACCATAATAGCATCTGTTGGCCATCACAATCCTTTTCCGAATTTCAACACTGATGTTATTCGTTTTATATATGGCGGTATCAAGGTATATAACATCTTTGACTACCTTGAAGCTGTAGCTCTCAAGTTCTACAGTTCGTCGGAGTCTACTGGACGTCTTGCGCGTTGAAACCATCAGCTTGGTCTTCCCGCCGTTTACTGTCAGACCCACTTTGGCAGACTCCTTCTCAATTTGTTCAAATTATACCGATGTCATCGGCGTAGGCGAGTACATAGTGTCATTTCTATTCACACTGCGACTCGTATGACCTTTTTCCAGCAGTATGTTAAAAAAATCACACGACAAACTGTCACCTTTTCTGAATCCTCGTTCGATAGGTCTTTTCCGACTTTAACTTTTGACCTTGTGCCACTTAAAGGTATCCTGCATAGCCGTATTAATTTTGCAGAAATGCCGAACGTAGACATGGCTTTAAACATCTCTAAAGGGATGGGGCTGTCGAATGCAGCTTTATAGTCGACGAATAGGTGGACTATGTCAATGTGTTTTTCGTAGGATTTTTCCAGGATTTGGCACAGAGTGAAAATCTCGTCAATGGTGGACTTGCCAGGTCTGAAGCCACATTGGTATGGTGCAATAATAACAATTACCATTGGCTTCAGTCGTTCACACTGCACACTGGATAGCACTTTATATGCGTGGGAACGAGACTTATTCCTCTATAGTTGGCACATATCGTCTTGTCTCCTTTTTTTGTGCTGAGGTTCCAAACATTGGGCATGCATTCCTTTCGCCAAATTGTACTAATCGGCTGGTGCATGCTCCTGACCATCATCTGACCACCAGTCTTGAATAATTCGGCTTGTAACCCATGGGCTCCTACTGTTTTATTCTTCTTCAGCCGATTAATTGCTATTCTGACCTCATCTTGGCTAGGTGGCATACACGCTATACCGTCATCTATTATTGGTTCTGGGGTATCCACTTCACTGCTACTATTTGATACCAGAAGTTTTTTAAAAGGCTCCTTCCAGATCCTCAGCACGCTGTCTGTATCTGTCACCAGGTTTCCTTCTTTATCTCTGCAGGAAGACGTGCCGGCACCAAAACCTTCGGTTTGGTGTTTTACTCTTTGATACAAAATTTCCGGTCTTCATTCTGACTACTGTACATCTCGATTTGCTCCCGCTCACATTTTTCTTGCTCTTTCTTCCTTTTTTCTGAAAATACGTTTCTCCTCGCTCCTTTTCTCCTGATAGTTCTCCATCGCATTACGTGTTGCTACTGTCCGCAGGGTTGCGCTGTGTTTTTCATATCAGTAGCATTACGACACTCCTGACCGTACCACGGATTTCTTGATTGTGGTTTTTGTAATCCAAGTGTTGCTTTTGCTGCAGTTCGTAAGGAGTGGGCAATTCTTTGCCATTGTGCTTCTATATTATTATCGGGACCAGGGGTGCTTTCGCGAAGCAGTTAAGTAAGTTGAGCGGAGTAGGCCTCGCCTACCTGTTGTGTTTGAAGCTTTTCGACGTCGAGTTTCCGTGTTGTGTGTGCTGCAACATTAAAACAACTGCTAATCTTGGCTGCTACAAGGTAGTGGTGCGAATCGATATTCGCTCCTCGAATCGATCGAACTTCTAATACACTGGATGAATGCATTCCCTCTATCACAACATGATCAATTTGCTTTCTCGTTGCTTGATCAGGAGAAATCCAGGTGGTCTTCTGTATATCGAGATGCTTGAATCTGGTGCTGCTAACTACAATATTTTTTTGCTACCGCGAAGTCAATCAACCTCATGCCATTGTCTGATGTTTCATCATGAAGGCTGAACTTTCCGAAGGCGGGGCTAAAGATATTTTCCCTTCCGATTTTTCATTAAAATCTCCTGGCAAAATTTTAATGTCATGGCCAGGGCAGCGATCATATGCTGTTTCTAGACGCTCATAAAATATGGCTTTGGTCTGTTCATCTTTGTCTTCGGTCGAAGCATGGGCGCAAATGAGACTGATGTAGAAGAACTTCGCTTTTATACGGATTATATCAATTCGCTCATCTACTGAAGTGAATCTGGAGATGAGGTATTTTATTCTCCTGTTAACCTTAAATCCGCAGTTAAATTCATGTCTCGTTTCATGGCAGTTGTAATATAGGGCGTAATCCTCTGATTTATTTACGCCAGTCCCTTTCCATCGCATTTCCTGTAAAGCAATAATATTGGCTTTGTACTTCTTGAGTACATCCGCCAAAACGAACACTGCGCCTGTTCTGTACAACGTGCGCACATTCCAAGTGCAGATTCGCCGAGCGTGGTCCTTTATACGTTTGCGGGGATCGCCAACATTAGGGGGGTTTGGTTTTCTCTTTCTTTGCTTTTTCATAGTGGCAACTAACCCGACGCCTCAATCCTGTTTTTATAGTTCTTATGGGTGAACTCGCGGCACATATTAGCTTACTATTGCAACGGGTGATGAGAGTAGCTCCCCAGGTGGCACCACGGGGAGGTCAGTGTTTACAATTGAGATGAAAGAGGGACCAAGATAAGCCTGGACTTCGCCATGTTATATAGGCCCCTAAATAATTATTTAAAAAATCCACGCCTCGTATGTCCCTAAAAAATATTTAAACATTTTAGGCCTTTTATAGGTCCCTAAATAATTATTTAAAAAATCCACGCCTAGTATAGGTCCCTAAAAAATTATTTAAGAAATCCATGCCATATAAATATTGTTTATACCCTACTCAACTATGTTGTCAGGGTATTATAGCTTTGTGAAGCCCCAAGAGTTTGCAACGAAATATTGGTCCTAGACCCACCATTAAATATACCGATCGTCTTATCTCGACAAGCTGAGTCGATCTAGACATGTGTGCCCGTCCCTCCGTCTGTCCATTATAACTTGTAAACACGATACAGACCACAGTTATGGACCAATCTTCACGAAATTTTGCATGTAGGAAGGATTTTGGCCATTGAAGACCCCTATTGTTATACCCTTCACTACACTGTGGTACAGGGTATTATGTCTTTGTGCGTGTGTTTGTAACAGACAAAAAGAAACGAGATATACACATGGTTCCTTTTTAGAATATGCATAGAATCACTTTTTAAGCCGATTTATGCATGTCCGTTAGTCCGTCTGTCTGTCCATGTATTTTTGTGAACAAAGTACTGGTGGCATTTATGATCCGATTTGGATGAAATTTGGCATAGCGTAATGAATTATGTCTAGAATGATGTGTGTTAAGTTTCCTGGAAATCGGTCCAGATTTAGATATAGCTCCCATATATATTTTCTGGAAATCGGTCCAGATTTATATATAGCTCCCATATATATTTTCGTCCGATTTAAGGTAAATGGTGTACCAATGTCACTACATATCTCTCGACTTGCACGAAATTTGGCATAGCGTAATGAATTATGTCTAGAATGATGTGTGTTAAGTTTCCTGGAAATCGGTCCAGATTTAGATATAGCTCCCATATATATTTTCGTCCGATTTAAGGTAAATGGTGTACCAATGTCACTACATATCCTTCGATTTGCACGAAATTTGGTATAGCGTAATGAATTATGTCTAGAATGATGTGTGTTAAGTTTCCTGGAAATCGGTCCAGATTTAGATATAGCTCCATATATATTTTCGTCCGATTTAAGGTAAATGGTGTACCAATGTCACTACATATCCTTCGATTTGTAGATTGATGTGTGTTAAGTTTCCTGGAAATCGGTCCAGATTTAGATATAGCTCCCATATATATTTTCGTCCGATTTAAGGTAAATGGTGTACCAATGTCACTACATATCTTTCGATCTGCACGAAATTTGGCACAGCGTAATTAATTAGGTCTAGAATGATGTGTGTTAAGTTTCCTGAAAATCGGTTCAAATTTAGATATAGCTCCCATATATATTTTTGTCCGATTTAAGGTAAATGGTGCACCAAAGTACCTATATATGTTTCGATTTGCACAAAATTTGGCATAGCGTACTGAATCAAGTCTAGAACGATGTGTGTAAATTTTCTTGAAAATCGGTTCATATTTAGATATAGCTCCCATATATATTTTCGTCCGATTTTATGTAAATGGTGCACCAAAGTCTCTATATATCCTTCGATTTGCACGAAATTTGACATAACGTACTGAATTTATACTAGAATGATGTGTGCAAAGTTCCGTGAAAATCGGTTCGGATTAGATATAGCTTCCATATATAGTTTCGCCCGATTTTAAGTAATTGGTGCACCAAAGACCCTATATATCTTTCGATTTGCACCAAATTTGGCATAGCGTACTGAATTGCGTCTATAATAATGTGTGCAAAGTTTCGTGAAAATCGGTTCAGATTTAGATATAGCTCCCATATATATTTTCGTCCGATTTTATGTAATTGTCCCTATATATCTTTGCACGAATTTTGATATAGGGTACTGAATTAAGTCTAGAATGTTGTTGCTGAGCTTCGTGAAAAGATCCATAGCTAGACCGATTTACACAACGTACTGATGTAATATAAATTAGTCTCTGGCAAATTTCCCTGAAATCGGTTCAGATATATTCTACATATGTTAGGATACATACGCAGAATATACCCAAAGTGGTGAAGGATATCATATAGTCGGCCCAGTCCGACTTTACTACTTTCCTTACTGGTTTTTAGTAAAGATAGGTTAATATTTAGCGGATGAAATGGACCAAAAAACTCTATTTTGTTCTGTTTTTCTGGTCGCTCTAGAGGCCGCAAATATGACCCGAACATCGGGAACTTTTACATGGAGAAGAGGATTGCGCCAGAGAATATGCATGCCTGCTTTGATAATGATCGGTAATTATTTAGCGGGTTAAATGGACCCTGACTTTTGTGTGAAAAATTTTACAAAATTTGTATTCTATGGCGTATATATTTACTCGTGAATAGACCCGCGATAGTCTATCCAAGAGGAATGGTTGACCTTCAAATGACTCCAATTACATTGTCGTATGTACAGGGATGTGGGAGTTACACTCAAATATTTAAAGGGAGGGAGTGGGAGTTACACACAAATATTTAACGGTATTCAGATATTATTCATTAGAGGGCGGAAATATAGCGATGATACCTTTAAAATATTCAATGAAGTTCCTATTATAGTCAAAGACAACGCCTATAATTTTCGATGATGATCTGATTAAAATTTTGGGATGACATGGACCGAAAACTTAATTTTTCTCTGTGTGTTTTCTAGTCGAATATAGGAGAACATCACAACACAACCCACCGTGAAGGGAATCGAAATTAACATCCGAATTCCGTGGTAGTTGTGTAGGATATCGTATGGTCGGCCCCGTCCGTCTATACTGCTCTGCTCACTGGTTTTTTATTTGTTCATAATTTATACAAAAACGAAGTCCATAAAAAAATCAGTTCGTTAATCAATCATTTACTACCAGGCTAGAATATGGTGATAAATCTAATTTTTCATAGATAACTCATTTTTCACCACTAAAATCAGCATAGGCCAAATTTACTTATTACAATATTTGGACCCCTATCCACTCCAACAACAATTAAATAGAATTCTCAAAGCAATATGTCATTGACGTCAAATATGTTTTCTTACAAAAGATGTTATTGTTGTTGTATTTTTCTGTTTTTTAATTACATAAAATCAATTTTCATAATTTATCTTATTTCTCCCCATGTCTGGCCTTCATAATTATATGAGATGGGAGGAAGATGGTCTGGAGGGGTAGAGAGCTGGGGCCTTGGTTTTTTTATTGTTCTACTATCTTCAACATCTTTTCTCGCCAACAAGTTGAACTACCATTTCCAGGCTAGCGCCAGCACCATCATCATTGTCAGATTCTCCTACATCATTATTGTTATCTTCTGCCATTGCCACGAGGGTGGCAGCAAATGGCATCCAATATGTCTTAAAGATGATTATTATCGCCCGGCATCATTATCATCATTATTATTATGATGGTTGTTGTTGTTGTTGGTGTTTGGGAGCAGCTGGTGGAACATCTCTGGCATATCATTTATCTGACTGAGTGACTTCATGATTATCATCAGCATCGTTATTCATTCATTTGTTCGGGCAGCTAGCCATCCAGCCAACCAGCCAAGTTATTCTCTGCCAGCCAAACAGACAGCCACCCGACCAGTCAGTCATCCATCCATTGAATATCATTCAAAATCTCATCTCATATTTTTTTCCACTTCGTGTTATTTCTTTAGCATTCCATTGTAGGCGTTGTTGTTGTTGCTGGTTTTTGTTTTTCACTGCAATTTATCATAATTGGTAAAATATGTTTTTGGCGGCTAGGCCATTCTAGGCCCCTCCATCTATTCATTTTTGGTCAGCCAGCCGAACAACAATTGTGTCTTGGTCGGATTTTGGCAGTAGCCAAAACCGGCAGCCTCCAATTTTTCATTAAAAAGATTTTCATGTTGAGATACATTTTAATTGGAAAACGAAAGAGTTCGGTAGAGGTCCCCTTCCACCAAAACGAATGATGAAAATTAGTTGGCCATGAAAAATGAAGAAAAATTAACATAAATTATGATCGGAGCCAAAGACAAAACACATGCCATCATACGAATGGACCAACTAACCTGTGGAAGCGAAGACACAGGTTATCGATACAATGGAACTTAATGACTTAGTTTGTCAATTTTAATATTGTAGGGGTCAATGAATTGAGTATATTTTTATACCCTACACAACTATGTTGTCAGGGTATTATAGTTTTGTGCAGCCCCAAGATTTTTTAACGCCGCGAAATATTGGCCCTAGACCCAACTTTAAGTATACCAATCGTCATATTTCGACTAGCTGAGTCGATCTAGACATGTGTGTCCGTCCGTTCGTCCGTCTGTCCATTATAATTTGTAAACACGATACAGGCCACAGTTATGGACCAATCTTCACGAAATTTTGCAGGTAGGATGAATTCGGCCCAATGAAGACCCCTTTTGATTTTGATAAAGATCGGTTAATATTAAGGGGATGAAATGGACCAACTACTTAAGTTTTGTCGGTTTGTCTGGTCGCTCTAGAGGTCGCAATTATGGCCCAAACATCTTGAATTTTTACACGGAGAAGCGGATTGGGCCAAAGAATAAGCATGCCTGATTTCATAAAGATCGGTCAATATTTAGCAGGTCAAATGGACCCTGACTTTTGTGTGAAAAATGACAAAATTTGTTTTCTATAGGGTATATATTTACTCCTGAAGGACGTAGGCCCGAGAAGTACCAATTATATTGTCGTATGTACTCGGATGTGGGAGTTACACTTAAATATTTACAGGGGCTTACGTACTCAGATATTATTTAATAAGACATTACCACACTAGAGGGCAGAAATATAGCGCTGATCTCTTTGAAATTTTCCACGAGGATCGAGTTACGGTCAAGGACAACACTTATAACTTTCGCTGATGATCAGATAATAATTATGGGATGAAGTGGACCGAATACTTTTTTTGTGTTTTTTTTTTCGAGTCGATGCCAATCTGTGATGGCCAATCGGTGATGGGAATCTGGACAGTTAATTAGAAGAGCTGTACTGAATATGAGTAGTAATATCCGGAAAATATGTTAGTGTATGGAAGATGTGTTTTTGACCTCTAATCGAACTACACTGAGCAAATATCACGAAATATTCCCCAGGCTCGAAATAAACATCCGCCGAAAGTTAGAGTTCCGTGGTAGTTGTGTAGGATATCGTATGGTCGGCCCCGCCCGACTATAATGCTCCGCTCACTGGTTTAATTTTTTTACACACATATACAAGGTCAGGATTTTTATACCCTTCACCACACTGTGGCGCAGGGTATTATGTCTTTGTGCATATGTTTGTAACAGGCAAAGGAATCGAGATAGGCACATGGTTTCTTTTGAGAATATGCATAGCATCACTTTTTAAGTCGATTTATGCATGTCCGTCTGCTCGTCCGTCCATGTAAATTTTAATTGTAAACAAAGTACAGGTCGCATTTATGATCCGATTTGGATGAAATTTGACACAGCTCATTTATTTGACCCAAGGACGAACCCTATTGAAATTGGGAAAAATCGGGTCAGATATAGACATAGCTCCCATATATATTTTCTTCCGATTTTATGTAAATAGTGCACCAAAGTCCTTATATATCCTTCGATTTGGCAAATCGTACTGAATTAAGTCTAGAATGATGTGTGCTAAGTTTCCTGAAAATCGGTCCAGATTTAGATATAAGTCCCATATATATGTTCGTCCGATTTTAGGTAAATAATGCACCAAAGTCCCTATATATCCTTCGATTTGCACGAAATTTGGCACAGCGTACTGAATTAAGTCTAGAATGATATGTTCAATTTCGTAGAAATTAGTTCAGATATAGATATAGCTCCCATATATATGTTCGTCCGATTTTAGGTAAATAGTGCACCAAAGGCGCTATATATCCTTCGATTTGCACGAAATTTAGCAAAGCGTACTGAATTAAGTCTACAACGATGTGTGTTCAATTTCGTAGAAA
This sequence comes from Musca vetustissima, assembly GCF_032173495.1. Lineage (NCBI taxonomy): Eukaryota > Metazoa > Arthropoda > Insecta > Diptera > Muscidae > Musca > Musca vetustissima. The sequence continues at coordinate 21,612 of NW_026880090.1, forward strand.
TCTGTTCAGATGTAGATATAGCCCCCATATATAGTTTCGTCCGATTTTATGTAAATGGTCCACTAAAGTCCCTATATATCTTTCGATTTGCACGATTTAGCATATCGTATTCAATTGAGTCTAGAATGATGTGTGCTAAGTTTCGTGAAAATCGGTTCAGATTTAGATATAGGTCCCATATATATGCTCGTCCGATTTTAGGTAAATAGTGCACCAAAGTCCCTATAAATCCTTCGATTTGCACGAAATTTGGCACAGCATACAGAATTGAGACTAGAATAATGTTAGTCAATTTACTTGGAAATCGGTTCAGATTTAGATATAGCTCCTATATATATTTTCGACAGATTTTATGTAAATGATGCACCAAAGTCCCTATATATCCTTTGATTTGCACGAAATTTGGCATAGCGTACAAAACTAAGTCTACAACGATGAATGTTCAATTTCGTAGAAATCGGTTCAGATTTAAATAAAGCTCCCATATATATGTTCGTCCGATTTAATATAAATGGTTTACCAAAGGTACTTTATATCCTTCGATTTGCACAAAATTTGGCGCAGCACACTTAATTAAGTCTATAATGATGTGTACTAAGTTTCGTGAAAATCGGTTCAGATTTAGATATAGCTCCATATATATATATATATATATATATATATTCGTCCGATTTTATGTAAATGGTGCACCAAAGTCCCTATATATATATTATATTTGACCGAAATGTGGACATCCTACTGAATTAAGTCTAGAACGATGTGTGTAAAATTTCGTGAATATATACCCAAAGTTTAGATATAGCTCACATATATATCTTCGTCCGATTTAATGCAAATAAATATTTTTCGATTTGCATGTAAGCCTCGAAAAGAATTTTAATAATTCTTTTGGAGACTCTATATAAGGGGAGGATTTTCTACAATTTTTTTTTTTTTTTTTTTTAGGGACCTATACAAGGCCTGGATTTTTTTGGTGACCTATACAATGCGTCGATTTTCTAAATAATTTTTTTGGGGACCTATACAAGGCGTGGATTTTCTAAATAATTTTTTTTGGGACCTACACAAGGCGTGGATTGCTCCCATATATATAATATATATATATATGGGGCAAGGCGTGGATTTTCTATATTTTTTTTGGGGACCTATACAAGGCATTTTTAAATTTAGTATACAAGTGCAGTGACATGTTTAATTCCATAATGGTCCTTCGAAAAATTTTTTTTGAAGGGCGACCTATACAAGGCGTGGATTTTCTAAATAATTTTTTTGGGCGACCTATATACAAGGCGTGGATTTTCTAAATATTTTTTTTGGGCGACCTATACAAGGCGTGGATTTTCTAAATAATTTTTTTGGGCGACCTATATACAAGGCGTGGATTTTCTAAATATTTTTTTTGGGGACCTATACAAGGCGTGGATTTTCTAAATAATTTTTTTGGGGACCTATACAAGGCGTGGATTTTCTAAATAATTTTTTTGGGGACCTATACAAGGCGTGGATTTTCTAAATAATTTTTTTGGGGACCTATACAAGGCGTGGATTTTCTAAATAATTTTTTTGGGGACCTATACAAGGCGTGGATTTTCTAAATAAAATAATTTTTTTGGGGACCTATACAAGGCGTGGATTTTCAAAATAATTTTTTTGGGGACCTATACAAGGCGTGGATTTTTTAAATAATTTTTTGGGGGACCTATACAAGGCGTGGATTTTTTAAATAATTTTTTTGGGGACCTATACAAGGCGTGGATTTTCTAAATAATTTTTTTGGGGACCTATACAAGGCGTGGATTTTCTAAATAATTTTTTTGGGGACCTATACAAGGCGTGGATTTTCTAAATAATTTTTTTGGGGACCTATACAAGGCGTGGATTTTCTAAATAATTTTTTTGGGGACCTATACAAGGCGTGGATTTTTTAAATAATTTTTTGGGGGACCTATACAAGGCGTGGATTTTTTAAATAATTTTTTTGGGGACCTATAGAAGGCGTGGATTTTTTAAATAATTTTTTTGGGGACCTATAGAAGGCGTGGATTTTTTAAATATTTTTTTTGGGGACCTATACAAGGCGTGGATTTTCTAAATAATTTTTTTGGGGACCTATACAAGGCGTGGATTTTCTAAATAATTTTTTTGGAGACCTATACAAGGCGTGGATTTTCTAAATAATTTTTTTGGGGACCTATACAAGGCGTGGATTTTCTAAATAATTTTTTTGGGGACCTATACAAGGCGTGGATTTTCTAAATAATTTTTTTGGGGACCTATACAAGGCGTGGATTTTCTAAATAATTTTTTTGGGGACCTATACAAGGCGTGGATTTTCTAAATAATTTTTTTGGGGACCTATACAAGGCGTGGATTTTCTAAATAATTTTTTTGGGGACCTATACAAAGATTAACCAACAAATATGTTCACCATTAACCAAAAACATTGCTATTTCAACACTTCTCCCCCCAGCTCTCTCTTGTTTTTTCTCTTCCGCAGTTATTGGTATAAACATCTTTACGAGAACAATGAGTAAAAATTATTTGAAATGGGGGAAAACTTGAGAAATGCTAAAAAGTAATTATGGCCATTTTATAAATGATGAAGGAAAAAAAAAATACCACAACCAACAACAAAAATAAGCTAAAGTAATTTGCCTCCAACGCATAGTTCTTAAACGCTAAACCCCAGCCAAATAAAAATTGAAGACCTCTTTTCTCGGTAACAATAGAAAATAATGAAAAATTAGTCATTATTTTACTAGCCCGGCACAGCATGAAAATTATTACCGAAAATAAGTTGAATATTATTTTCTTCGTCTTCTTCTTCTCACACAAACAATGCCACCACCTGCAGGTTGTGGGGGATTCAAATCTACAGGCGCCATCATTTTTTTCGGCTATTGTTTGCTTGCTGCCTGCCATCGCCTAATGACAATGTAACCGAACAGAACTTGAGTGAAACTTAAGAAATCTCTAAAAAAATCCATTATGGCAAGTTGCAAGAAAAGGTAAAGGGTCAGATGGGGTCACATGAAAAATAAAACGTGTAAAAATATTTTTTTTATAAAAAATGAAGGGTTAAAATATGTAGCCAAGAAAAGAATATAATGCATAATAAATTGGTCTGCTAAGCAGGGAAATAACGGAGAGATAATGAGTATAAAAATCATAATTATATTTTAAATAATTTTCCCAAAGCAAAATACATAGGAGCTATATCTAAATTTAAACCGATTTTCAGGAAACTTAACACACAGCATTCTAGACAGAATTCATTACGCTTTGCCAAATTTCGTGCAAATCGACCGATATATAGGGGCTTTGGTACACCATTTACCTTTAATGGATATATTCAACAGATGATTTTCACGAAGATCATATAGACCTAACACACGCCGCATTTTTAGAGGACCACTAAAATGAAACTGGATCCATAAACATGTCGTTCTGCAACCGATACTAAATCTTTCATTTTGTCAGATGCAGAAGCTATATCTAAATCTAAACCGATTTTCAGGAAACTTAACACACAGCATTCTAGACCTAATATATTACGCTGTGCCAAATTTCGTGCAAATTGAAAGATATATAGAGACTTTGGCCGAAAATATATATGGCAGCTATATCTAAATCTAAACCGATTTTCACGAAATTAAACACACAGCATTCTAGACACAATTCATTACGCTTTGCCAAATTTCGTGCAAATCGAAAGATATATTGGGACTTTTGTACACCAATTACATTAAATCGGACGAAAATATATATCTCAACCGATTTTTCCCAATTTCAGTAGGGTTCGTCCTTGGGCCAAGTAAGTGACCTATGTCAAATTTCAACCAAATTGGATCATAAATGCGAACCGTACTGTGTTCATAGAAATACATGGACGAACAGACTGACTGACAAACGGACGGACGCACGGACGAACGGACATGCGTAAATCGACTCAGATAGTGATTCTATGCATATTCTCAAAAGGACCCATGGGTCTATCTCGTTTCCTTTTGCCTGCTACAAACATATGCACAAAGACATAATAATACTGTACCACAGCGTGGTGAAGGCTATAAACAGGGCTCTATACAAAGCGTGGATTTTTAAAACAATTTTATAGAGCTTTTAATAATTTTTATAGACCTCTAAAAGAGGCGTGGATTTTTAAAACAATATTTATAGGGCTCTGTAAAAGGCTTGGTTTAAATAATTTTTCTAGAGGTCTGTAAAAGGCTTGGTATGAAGTCCGAAAATTCTACCAACGGGTAAAACACCAAACCGAAGGCTTTGGTGCAGTCACATCTTCCTGTAGAGATGAAGAAGGAAACCTGGTGACAGATACAGACTGCGTGCTGAGGATCTGGAAGGAGCATTTTGAAAAACTTCCGGTATCAAATGGCGAGTGGCGGTGAAGAGAATACCCCAGAACCAATAATAGATGACGGTATATAGTGTATACCACCTAGCCAAAATGAAGTCAGAATAGCAATCAATCGGCTAAAGAATACTAAAGCAGCAGGTGCTGGCAAGCAGCATGCACCAGCTGATTAGTACAATTTGGCTAGAGGAATGCATGCCCAATGATTGGAACCTCAGCATCCTGTATCCCGTTCACAAAAAAGGAGGCAAGACGATATGTGCCAACTATAGAGGAATAAGTCTTCTTCCCATCGCATATAAAGTGCTATCCAGCGCACTGTGTGAACGACTGAAGCCAATGGACAATGACATTATTGGACCATACCAATACGGCTTCAGACCTTGCAAATCCACCATTGGCCAGATTTTCACTCTGCGCCAAATCCTGGAAAAAACCCCCGAAAAACACATCGACACATTCCATCTATTCGTCGAATATAAAGCCGCATTCGATAGCCCTATCCGTTCAGAGGTGTATAAAGCCATGTCTGCGTTTGGCACTCCTACAAAATTAATATGTCCCAACTATAGAGGAATAAGTCTCCTTCCCATCGCATATAAAGTGCTGTCCAGCGTACTGTGTGAACGAATGAAGCCAATGGTCAATGACATTATTGGACCATACCAATGTGGCTTCAGACCTGGCAAATCCTCCATTGACCAGATTTTCACTCTGCGCTAAATCCCGGAAAAAACCCCCGAAAAACACATCGACATATTCCACCTATTCGTCGAATATAAAGCCGCATTCGATAGCCCTATTCGTTCAGAGGTGTATAAAGCCATGTCTGCGTTTGGCATTACTGCAAAATTAATTCGGTTATGCAGGATAACTTTAACAGGCACAAAATCAGCAGTTAAAGTCGGAAAGGACCTCTCGGAACCCTTTAATACCGAACGAGGATTCAGACAAGGTGACAGTTTGTCGTGTGATCTTTCCAATATCCTGCCGGAAAAGGTCTTTCATGAGGCAAAAGTGAACAGAAATGGCACTCTGTACACCAAACAACACATGTTACCCGACTACGCCGATGACATCGACATAATGGGTCGAAATTTGCGAGCGGTAACAGCCATCTTTGAACAAATTGAAAATGAGTCTGCCAAAGTGGGTCTGGCAATAAACGGCGAGAAGACCAAGCTGATGGTATCAACGCGCGAGACGTCCAGTAGACTCGGACCAACTGCGGAACTTAAGAACTACAGTTTCGAGGTAGTCAAAGATTTTATATACCTTGGCACCGCCATAAATAAAACGAGTGACATCAGTTTTGAAATTCGGAGAAGGATAGTGATGGTGGCCAACCTATGCTACTATGGTCTGAACAAACAACTCAAAAGCAAGGCTACCTCTCGCCAGACCAAACTCACACTCTACAAGACGCTGACACTACCCGTGCTGTTATATGGATCTGAAGCATAGGTACTTGCGCAACCAGATGAGGCAGCTCTTGGAGTGTTTGAGAGAAAAATTCTCGGAAAGATCTACGGGCCGATCTGCGTTGACGGTGAATATTGCCGTCGAATGAACCATGAGTTGTACCAGCTATTCTCGGACATCGACATTGTTAGACGTATTGAGCTGCAGCGTCTACGTTGGCTAGGTCATGTTGTGAGAATGTATGAAGATGCCCCAGCCCAGAAGGCATATAAAACCGAATCAGCTGATGGTTCACACAGAAGGGAAAGGCCAAGAATACGTTGGAAAGATCAAGTCGAAGACAACATCGCCGAAAATGGTCTCTCAAATTGGAAAAACTGCTCGACTTATGGAACGAAAGTTCTGTCACCAACCAGCTAAGTAAGTAAGTAAAAGGCTTGGAGTTTTTAAAATAATTTTTCTAGAGATCCAATGGAGGCATGGATTTTTTTAAATAATTTTTCTAGACCTCCAAAAGAGGCGTGGATTTTTTAAAATAATTTTTCTAGACCTCCAAAAGAGGCGTGGATTTTTTTAAAATAATTTTTCTAGACCTCCAAAAGAGGCGTGGATTTTTTTAAAATAATTTTTCTAGACCTCTAAAAGAGGCGTGGATTTTTTTAAAAAAATTTCTAGACCTCCAAAAGAGGCGTGGATTTTTTAAATAATTTTTATAGACCTCCAAAAGAGGCGTGGATTTTTTTAAAATAATTTTTATAGACCTCCAAAAGAGGCGTGGATTTTTTTTAAAATAATTTTTCTAGACCTCCAAAAGAGGCGTGGATTTTTTTAAAATAATTTTTCTAGACCTCCAAAAGAGGCGTGGATTTTTTTAAAATAATTTTTCTAGACCTCTAAAAGAGGCGTGGATTTTTTTAATATATTTTTTCTAGACCTCCAAAAGACGCGTGGATTTTTTTAAAATAATTTTTCTAGACCTCCAAAAGAGGCGTTGATTTTTTTAAAATAAATTTTCGTGGATTTTTTCCAAAAAGGCGCGGATTTTTTTAANTAATTTTTTCAAGGCGTGGATTTTTTTAAAATAATTTTTTCAAAAAGGCGTAGATTTTTTTCCAAAAGAGGCGTGGATTTTTAAAGAATATTTTTTGACAGCCAAAAGAGGCGTGGATTTTTAAAGAATATTTTTTGAAAGCTTAAAAGAGGCGTGGATTTTTTTAAATAATTTTTCTAGACCTCCAAAGGAGGCGTGGATTTTTTTAAAATAATTTTTTAAAATAAGCGTGATTTTTTTAAAAAAATAAAAAATATTTAAAAAAAAATAATTTTTTCAAGGCGTTGGATTTTTCGCTTAAAAAAATTATTTAAAAAAAAATCCACGCCTTGGTGTGAACAGACTCCGAAAATTATTTTTTTAAAAAATCCACACCTTGAAAAAATTATTTTGTGAAAATCCATCCTTGAAAAAATTATTTAAAAAAAAAAATCCACGCCTTGAATAAATATTTTAAAAAAATCCACGCCTTGAAAAAATTGTTATTTAAAAATCCACGCCTTGAAAAAATTATTTAAAAAAATCCACGCCTTGAAAAAATTATTTAAAGAAACCCACGCCTTGAAAAAATTATTTTAAAAAAATCCACGCCTTGAAAAAATTATTTTAAAAAAATCCACGCCTTGAAAAAATTATTTTAAAAAAATCCACGCCTTGAAAAAATTATTTTAAAAAAATCCACGCCTTGAAAAAATTATTTAAAAAAATCCACGCCTTGAAAAAATTGTTTAAAAAATTCACGCCTTGAAAAAGTTATTTAAAAAAATCCACGCCTTGAAAAAATTATTTAAAAAAATTCACGCCTTGAAAAAGTTATTTAAAAAAATCCCCGCCTTGAAAAAATTATTTTAAAAAAATCCACGCCTTGAAAAAATTATTTTAAAAAAAAAATTATTT
>NW_026880091.1:0-29786 GCF_032173495.1 Musca vetustissima
TGTTTCAAGTTTTTACAGTTCAATGATGGCATTGTCTGATGCTATAACCGCTGAACATTGAAAAATTTTCGTTTTTTCCGTATCTTTGGAAAAAAAGTTTGGATGTTTTTACCAAAAGATAAATGGTAAAAATGCCACAAATGAAAATAAAAACTACGAAGAACAAAATTGCTGCATTCCGCTGCAAGAAAAAAAAATAAAAAAACTTAGCTGAAATAAAAAACGAAATTCCATAAAACAAAATGTTAAATGTCACATTCTGAGGGGCGGCGAGGAGAAACTTCAAGGTTCTATATGTGGGGATAAATTATTTCGCTGATTTAAACAACGAAATAAATTATCCGCACATTAAACCTTGAAGTTTATTTTTAAAGAATATGTTTTCAAGCACGAATACAAGGCGGGATTTTTTAAAGAAAAAATTGTCAATGCCTAATCCAGGCTTGGATTTTTAAAAGCATATTTTTTGAAGGCCTAGAAACGGTGTGGATTTTTAAAGAATATTTTTTAGGGACCTAAACAAGGCGTAGATTTTGTAAAAAATATTTTTCAAGGACCCAAAAAAGGCGTGAATTTTTCAAAGAATATTTTTCAGGGACCTAAAAAAGGCGTGGATTTTTCAACGAATATTTTTCAGGGACCTAAAAGGGGCGTGGATTTTTCAAAGGATATTTTCACAAGCCCTTATCAAGGCGTGGATTTTTTAAAGAATAATTTTTCAAGGTCTAGAAGAGGCGTGGATTTTTTAAAGAATACTTTTTCAAGGCCTAGAAGAGGCGTGGATTTTCTAAAGAATACTTTTTCAAAGCCTAGAAGAGGCGTGGATTTTTTAAAGAATACTTTTTCAAAGCCTAGAAGAGGCGTGGATTTTTTAAAGAATATTTTTCGAAGGCCTAATCAAGGCGTGGATTTTTTAAAGAATATTTTTCGAAGGCCTAATCAGAGCGTGGATTTTTTAACGAATATTTTTCGAAGGCCTAATCAGAGCGTGGATTTTTTAACGAATATTTTTCAAGGCCTAATCAGAGCGTGGATTTTTTAACAAATATTTTTCAAGGCCTAGAAGAGGCGTGGATTTTTTAAAGAATGTTTTTCAAGGCCTAGAAGAGGCGTGGATGTTTAAAAGAATATTTTTTCAGGGACCTAACCAAGTCGTGGATTTTTTGAAGAATATTTTTTTATTTCATGGATTTTTATTACATACTCAATAAAATACGATTGCATCACTTTTACAACTTAATTATAATATCTTTTTTTTGTATTTGAAGCTAGTAATTACTATTGACTGCCTATCAATAAATGCCAATAAATTTAAAATTTTAATAATGAACGAAACAAAAGGATAATCAATATCCAAATGAAACATTATTAGTGTAATTTTAAGACAGCTGTATTATTGTTTAATATCCCCTTTCAAAATTGTTTTCTGTTTCAAAAAATTTTACATTTTGATTTTGCCTTGGCGCTGACACTAAATTACGGTAGGACACACTCCCAAAAATGAAGAACAAAACAAAAAACACATTAAAATTGATGTGATATTTTGTTGGAGATTAACACCCTGGTCCCAATAACAAAACAACCCAAAATTTATTTTGGTGGTTGTTTCAGGCAGGCAGATACGCATCGTTCCTTTTTATGTTCAAGGCGAGAAACGTTCATAAACTCATTTACACATGACGCTCAAAAATCCAAAAACAACAACAACAATTTAGTTTAATGTTCACGGGCTTATGTCAAATTAAAGAGAGGGTGCTGGAGTTTTTGAGAGGCGCATGTGCCGCCACCATGGTTTTTGTTTCTTTTTTTTTTTTGGTATTCCATTCCTTTCGATGGGATTTTTCGATATATTTTATGACACAAAAAGCCAATGAGCTGCTAAGCCACAACTTATGTCTAGAAGTTCTTCAGCATAAAATAAAGGACACACACAGCCAAGACGAACAAAAAAAAAATAAAATATACCATCAAGGAGCGCACACTACGAAGGAATGGCAATTTTCTTTATTAAGCGTAAAAAATTAATAATAATGAAGCGAAACAAAATGAGAAAAAATATTGGTGTGGAATGAGGACAAAGTAACGAATACAAAAGACTTATGAATAACAATGAAACATAACGAACAGAAAAAAAACTTTTAAAAATAAGAGACAGTGGTTTTAGGAGGTACAAAGGATAGACCTCAAAAAATATTTTTTAAGAAATCCACGACTTGAGGATAGACCTCAAAAAATATTTTTTTAAGAAATCCACGACTTGAGGATAGACCTCAAAAAAATATTTTTTTAAGAAATCCACGACTTGAGGATAGACCTCAAAAAAATATTTTTTTAAGAAATCCACGACTTGAGGATAGACCTCAAAAAAATATTTTTTTAAGAAATCCACGCCTGGGGATAGGCCTTGGAAATATTTTTTAAGAAATCCACGCCTGGGGATAGGCCTTTGAAAATATTTTTTTTAAGAAATCCACGCCTTGAGGATAGACATCAGAAAAAATATTTTTAAGAAATCCACACCTTGAGGATAGACACCAGATTTTTTTTTTTAAATCCACGCCTTGCGGATCGACCTCAAAAAAAATATTTTTTAAGAAATCCACGCCTTGAGGATAGACCTCAAAAAAATATTTTTTTAAGAAATCCAAGCCTTGAGGATAGACCTCAAAAAAATATTTGTTAAGAAATCCAAGCCTTGAGAGTAGACCTCAAAAAAATATTTTTTAAGAAATCCACGCCTTGAGAGTAGACCTCAAAGAAATATTTTTTAAGAAATCCACGTCTGGGGATAGGCCTTTGAAAATATTTTTTAAGAAATCCACGCCTTGAGGATAGACCTCAACAAAATATTTTTTAAGAAATTCACACATTGAGAATAGACCTTAGAAAATATTTATATATTGTCCTCCTCAAATTCAAATAATTCCTATTCGAACCACTGTACTCTTTTAGTCTTTTGGGCGATACATTCAGAGTGCGACCGCTTCATAGTTTGCATATCAATGCACCATCAACACCAACAGCACCACCAACTAATTGTTCCAAAAACAAAAATCCAACGAACTTTCTTGAGGGTGTGTTCATAATTTCCTTTAGTTTTAGTTTGTTGTGGAGCTGTCGGTGTTCTCCTTGCCATCCTGTAGTTCTTAATGGGTGGTCCTTATTGAGTCAACCAGAAAACACGAAGAAGAAGCAGAAAACAACATTTTTTGTTTGTTAATGTTCCTTTACAAATTGTGTTAGATGTTTATTAATATGTTAATGTTATAAAGCCAACGTTGTTGATGTTGCTGTTGTTGTTGTTGCTATTTGTTAGAAGTAAGAACACAAATGTTGTTTCGAATATTAGCGACTTCTTTTTTAGTTATGGAGGGATTGGCCCGAAAAAGGAGGAGTAGAAAAACACTTCAATGTTTCATTATTATTCAAATTCTATTAGCCATTACGAAATTTTGTAGATTTTTATGAGCCAATTTTAAGTTGAAATATTGTACATTAAAAATATTGAAATTTCGATTAGATCACTCACTTGCTTGTAATGTAGTTTTTCAATTTTAGGGATGGGATGACTTTAAAATGTTATTATTTTGAAAGATGTTAAATTATTTATTTTGAAAATTAAGCTACGGAGAAATATTTTTCAGAAGGACTAGGTAAGTAATCACTAAGAATGCATTTTTGAGAATAGTTTAAAAATACTAGATTGACTAATTAAATAGAGTTAAAAAGTTTATATATAAACGATTTTTTAAAACAGACCCATTTCAACAACCAAATTTTTTACATCTAAGGCTCAGATCCAATCCAAATGTTATTGTGATGAAGCATTGAATATGAAAAAATATGTATTAGACCGTCAGCGTTATCGAACTCCAAAGGATAAAAGTCGGAATAGGTAGCGTACAATTTAGTAAACTAATTTCTTTACAAAACCACGACTTGAGACTGAACATAAATTTGTTTAGTAATCCACACATTGAGCCTGAACCTATTTAAAAAATAATCCCCTTCTTGAGGCTGCACCTAATTTCTTTTTAATAATCGTCACCTTGGGACTGGATTTATTTATTTTTATTTTTTTGTTTTAATAATCGACGCTTTGGGCTGGACTTTAACAATTTTTTTAATCCAAGGCTTGAGGCAGGAACTAAAAAAAATTAATTATCCCGGCTTGAGGCTGGACCTAAAAAAACAATTAATAATCCACGGCTTGACGCTGGAAAAAAATAATACTCCAAACCTAAACATTTTTGTATAAATGTATGCCCTTAGGCTCTTTTTAATAAATCTATTTCTCACTGAGGTAGACCTCAGAAAATATTTATTATATATCCATGCCTTGAATATATATATATATATATATATACAACCAATAATTCTCAACGTGTGCCTTAAGTGTTCGACAGGGCCATTGACCTACCACAGATATTTTCAACCAATTAACTTTATTTGGTATTTTCACTGAATAGAAAATCTCCCTGCCAAAAATAACTATTATTGACCAAAGTTTCTGGATAACCATGCGTATAGCGGTATCTTCATTATTCGGTATTTTCAGAATTTTGGATATGGTTTTCAGCCGAAGGTCTCATGGGTTGCCAACTCTTTCTACGGAGAATTATCAATATTGGTTCAAGTTTCTCGATTCCCACATTTTTCGATATTGCGACGAGGTATTGGGGTATATTTTCAAGCGGTCTTTCTCTAATTTGATATTTTGGATTCTGAGGGAATGGCAAACTATCGCACCGAAAACTATTAATATCGGTTTCAAAGTAGGTGCCCTAAATGGAATATTTTCAACCGAAATTTATCAATATCGACTATAGTTTCTGGGTAGGCTGACTAATACGGGATGCCTGATTATTTGACATTTTTGGAGGATTTTGGGAATGGGTTTTAACCGATCTAATTTAATATTTTGATCTGGTATAAAATCTTCATAAGTAAATTCATAAAAATTTTTTCCACTCCTTGATATAACGCCCACATAACTGTATCCCCCAAATATTCGGTATGATCAATATCGCTTTCAAGGTAGGTCTCCTAATATAGTATGGGTATTTTGGGTACGGGTCTATTGTCTATTTGAACATTTTTTAAGTTCTCAGTTCCCATATTCCAACCGAAAATAGACGCCTCATTATCATTCTCTGATTTTATATTTTGGTTTCAAACAAAGTTCATAATTCAAAAATATTGGTCCACGCCTTGGTATAAATATATATATATATATGTTATATAATATTCCGTATTTTGAGGATACAAAATGGCTATAAAAAACTTCTTCGCGTCTTTTTTGGGTATATTCAAGGTCCAATAGCCCAACTTTCTGAGCTGATTTATGTATGTCCATCTGTCCATGTTAAATGTATGTTCCCAATGATATGAAATTTGGCATAGCTCACTTATTTGGCCCAAGGGCTAACCCTATTGAATTGCTGAAAATCGGGTAAAATTTAGATATAGATCCCACATATAGATTTTCGTCCGATTTTATGTAAATGGTGCTCCAATTGTTTCACGATTGCGTACTTAATTAAGGTCATTTTAGATTTAGATATAGCTCCCATATATATTTTCGTCCGATTTTATACAAATGGTGAAGGTATCATATAGTCAGCCCAGTCCGACTTTACTATTTTCCTTACTGGTTTTTATAGAAGTACACGGGTTTTCAGTTGGCATAAAAAGGTCACGCCAAATTTTCGGTATATTCAAGGTCCAAGTTCACATCTTCATCCGGAGTACTTATATTTTAGTATTATGTTTTCTCCTGACAGCAGTGTACCACGAAATGGCTTCCATATAAATCACCCAATCGATTTTTAGGATTTTTTGTAGATCAAAACTGTTCGTTGTGCTACTCACCCTTCAAAGATTGTAAAATGTTTGTATATGTTTATCGATATAATAATTATACCGATCTCTCGCAATATTTACGTGTTTTATAATCCAAAAATTGTTAACATACCTCCTGGAAAAAAATTAAAGACAAATATATTAGTGTTTATGTAAAAACGATGAAAACTAAAACAAATCCTAAAAAATCTAACAATAAAAAAAAATTAAAAAAAATATGTATATTTTTTGAAATACATTTTATAGAAATATATATAAGTTTTATTATTTTTTTTTATTTTATTATTATATATTTTTTTTATATTTAGTATTTTTTATTTGTTATTATCATATTCATTATTATTTCCCATAATTTTGATTATGTTCTTACAAAATATTATAAATAATTATCCGAGTTTTACAGTTACCACACAGCATTCCAATTGGGTTGGATGGACCTACTACTACAATTCTCTCTTCTATTCCGAAATTAAACTAAATTTTCTGCTTATTAACAAAATATCCTTTAATCTGTACTTGATTACCCTCCTAACAAACCCAAAACAGAACTAGAACTCATTTCAAACATACCTTTTTGTGTGAGTGTGTGTTCGGACAATGAAACTGGAAACACAAAAGATGCCTTTCTAATCACAAAAATAGAAATCTCAACACTAACATCACGACAGCCACCAACAACTATTGCAAATGTGAAGAGTAGGGAAATAACTCACTCACACACAGCTAAAAACACTTTCAAATCACTTGCACACATTTTCCGGAAAAAGAGAAGAGAATGAAACAAAAAATCCAAAACACACAGGAAAAATCCAATTTCATATTTTGACAACAGAAACACACAGGAGGCTGAAATAACAAAAAAAAAAAAAAATAAATTCTCTTTGTTGCAATCAAATAGCACTCACATCCCTTAACCGGATGTGAAGGTTTGTTGTTGCTGATGCTGTGTATGGGAGTGTGTGTGTGTGTTAGGCACTCTAAGGGCAAATATATCTTTTTTCACAATTTAAATTTTTGAGGTCTATCATTACTTAAAGTTAGAGACATTACAATAGAAATTACTCACTCACTCTCTCTCTCACATTGTCATCATCGCTATTGGCGGTGGTGGTGTGTGTGTGTCTGTGCAACTTAGAAGTTATTCCTCAAAGTGAGGAACTCAAATAAAGCCAGGTGTTGTATGGTCTCAATTTTCAGTTGGAATTCTTTTCGAATACAAAAGGTCAAATGATGATGATGACGATGATGAATAATGGTAGCCACACATCTATATGAGGTGTAAAGGAAATGTCACAAATTATTTTTTTGTTTGCCTACCTGGAAAAACCTTTTCCATCAGGCGGGTTGGTAGGGAAGTTTGAATGAGTTTAAAATTTGATTTTATTCTGTTTTTCGTTTTTTGAAATTGTGATGGTGGTGGATAATATTGTTTCTGTTTAAAAATACGGCACGTGTGTATATGTGTCTCTCTGTGTTTGTGTCAGCTACAGACCTTGTGACTGAATTGGGCCAATTATAAATTTTTCATCATTTACATCACGGTGAGTGAGTGACTGCCTGAAAGAACGTATGTTATCGTTTTGCTTCAATCACCCAGATTTTTTTGTTATTCTCTGATAAAGGCAATCAAATATTGAGGTAGCTGATATATGCAATTTTTTCGTCGTATAATTCAAGGACTTGATTTCATTATTGGTTCATAGATTGTCAAATGAATTGGGTTATTTGAAATGTCAAAACAAGGAAATAAAAAAATGAATTAAAAAAATATTGTTGAAATGTGGTCTTGACATTATTTCGCTATTAAATTCGATATTGAAAAGTCCCGAATATTCTGGCCGCAGGTCTAACGTCGAAAGGGTACAAACAATATTATTTAAATAATTTTTTCAATGGTATACATAAGGGGTCTACATAAGGTGCGGAAGGCAATCTCAGAGAGTCTATGATACAAGCCAAGATCGACGAGATAAGAATGTCGACCCCAAACATTCACTTATTCTGTCTTAGGTATCTTCCTTCCTTTCGAGTAAAAAATAACCGGGTTCTAAAAAAATTTAAACCGGATATTCCGAATACATTACTAAAGAAAATACATGTTGTGGATTTTTGTAAGGAATATTTTTTTTCAAGAACTAATAAAAAATTCAATTCAATGGGAAACGTAACATCAGCTGCAAAATTCCGATCACTGGGGTACAGTTATATGGTACCAAGACCGAAACTACAGTCAATATTGATCATTTTCTATTTAAGTGTTTTCAAGCTCATGAAAACACCAATTATAAAATTACAGCCCGAACTCTTCTAAATACAGAAATTCAGGATTTTCAAAAATATTTTTTAAGGCCTAATTAAGGTGTGGAATTTTTTAAAATAATATTTTCCGAGGGTCCCCAAACGGATGGACTTTATAAACAATAATTTTCAAGGGTCACCATAGGTGTGGAATTTTTTAAAAGAATATTTTCCGAGGGTCACCAGATGGGTGGATTTTCAAAGAATATTTTTCAAGAGTCGTCAGAGGCGTGGATTTTTCAAAAGATATTTGAAAATATTTTTCAAAAGCCATAAAAGTCGTAGATTTTTTAATATTTCCAAGGCCATAAATAGCGTGCATTTTTTAATATTTCAAAGGCCATAAATAGCGTGGATTTCAAAAGAAAATATTTTTCAAGGGCCTTACAAGGGGTGGATTTAAAAAAAAAAATTAGGGACTTTAGTGCACTATTTACATAAAATCGGATGAAAATATATAAGAAAGTTATATCTAAATCTGAACCCATTTTCACAAAACTTTGCACACACTATTCTAGACTTAATTTAAAACCCTATGCCAAAATCCGTGCAAATCGAGTGGTTTTCTGGGACTTTGGTGCACCATTTATCTAAAATCAGGCGAAATTATATATGGGAGCTATATCTTAATCGGAACCGATTTTCACGGAACTTTGCACACACTACTCTAGACTATATTCAGTAGGCTTGGTGAGCCAATTACCTTAAATCGGACGAAAATATATATGGGAGCTATATCTAAATCTGAACCGATGTTTCAATAAGGTTTGTCCTTGGGCCAAATAAGTGAGCTGTGCCAAATTTCATCCAGGAATCCATTTGCCTGTTACAAACATATACACAAACCACAGTGTTGTGAAGGGTATAAAAATAACTTTTCAAGGGCTATTTGGTTTTATGGACGCGCCAAGATCTCCAAAATACCAAGCATGAGAGGAGATGTACCACAATATTGAACATTTTTGGTAAGGAAATTTTATATTCATTTAGGATCTAAAATTAAAATCGAAGGCTTGACCAAGATTTCCAAGGTATATCGGAGGTATCGTTACATGGGGGCTACCCTAAAAAGTAGGACAACAATGGAAATTTGTAGGAAAATTGGAAACCGAATGAGAATCTAAAATACAAAATTATACCCAATTCGGTTGGAACATCGTGTCCAAAGTCCTCAAAATACTGAATAATATGGGGTACCCAATTATGGGGCCTACCACGAAACTTTAATCAATTTTGGTAGGAGGAAGGTAGGACTATTTTCAACCCAATACTATACTATACTGCAGTGTTTCAGCCAATTTGTGTAAAAAAATTGCCTCCAAAATAAGGATATTTTAGAGGTACCGTCATATGGAGCCCAATCCAATCATAAACAATTTTACGTAGGGAGGTTTTATATCCAATGAGGATTCTGATATAAAATTAAATTTGATTTTGTACACAATATCCTAAAATGCCCATATTTGGGAGATACCGTTATATGGGGGCCACCTTGAAAATTTGTCCAATTTTTACCATTTGTCATAGGGAGATTTCCTACCTATTGAGAATCCAATTTGGTTGAAAGTCGTGCCCTTATGTGGTAGGGTACCAAAACGTGGACCAACACATCCTATTTTCAATGTCAAATATCCTAGGAGTGGTAGCTACGTGAGTGTAGAACATCAAATTTACATCCTAAGTATTCTGAGCTCTATTACCATCGTATGCAGAATTAAAAAAAATCAAACCCTCTGCGATTATTTCTCAATTCGCAACCACCAACTTCTTACCTCTCAATTTAATCAGCATTTCGCCAACACGTTAAAAAAATATTCTTTAAATAATCCACGCCTCTGATAGACCTTGAAAAAATATTTTTTATTGGCCCTTAAAAAATATTCTTCTTTTTGCAAAACAAAACTTGTTTATTTCTTGAGATATGCTTCCCGAAATGCCATCATCCCCCTCACGAAATCATGTTCAATAATTCTATTATCAATCATTAACCTCTCGCCCAAGGTTTATTCACCTTACTAAGACGATAATCTTACATTGGAAAGGATAATCAACAAAGCGAATAAAAAAAATCTACAAAGCACATTGCAAAATTAAATTCATCTTATCCTTCTATGTCTCCGCCTTTGTCCCACACATACATGTACAAAGAAATTGTATTTATTTAACTTCCGTTTAACCTGCAACATCGCTACACGTACATGACGACGACCATATTATATGCGGCCAATCCATGACATTTCTTTGGTTGGGATGATTTCCTTGTCTTCCGTTCTTCTTCTTCTTGTGCTCAACAAAGGAACAAAATTTATAATATATTGTTGTTGTTTCTTTGTTATAGTTGTAATATTTTTTCGCCAGTTTTTTTTACTTAAACATAAATCCCCTCCTTTTGAAAACATAGCACATGACATGGGTATGGAAGACAGGCAGGCATTCAAGCACGGAAAACTGGAAAGAAATAACTTGGCAATGTGCCAGATAAATAAAGACAGACATCAGCACACAGACAGACACACACACGCTCTCGTGCCACTTCCATATAGATTTTGCACATAAGAATTTATAGGCCTAGTTGGTAATGTACTAGGCCCATAAGGACATTGAACCCTGGCAAAACAAACTAAGGAAACAATCGAGCGGGCGACCGAACGAACGACAGCTCACCGCACACGCTGTACAATAACAACAACAATTAAAATGCTCATTAAAGATACACAATGCCCGGAAGACATGCCGAGCATAGAAATGTTGTTTTGGTTGGATTTTGTGTTCATTTCGAGCATTAAATGGAAACACTGAACTAGAACTAGAATTTTTGGAGGGTATTTGGAAAAAATCGCACAATTTTGTTTTTGGGAAAATAGTATTTAAGGGTGGCAAATTAGTTTGGAGGGTGATGAGAGGGGGTTGCATTTGCAATTTTCAAATATCGAAATCATAAATCAATATCTAATTTATTTTTCATCGCCACAAAACAGATGGACATGGGGGTGAGACTCTATTGTAATGGATTTTTGGTTTCACAGGTCTGCTATCGAAATAATGGACATCCAAATTGTCTGTCTGTACTTTTGGTTGGCTGAGTGGTCAAGGAAATTATCAGTGATCAGCAATTATAGATATTTACTTTTGTGGTGCTTCCCAAAAGCTTCATACAACCTTCGAACGTGTTGACGAAATTCTGATTAAATTGAGAGGTTGCGAATTGAGAAATAATCGCAGAGGGTTTGATTTCTTTTGTAAAATTCAGCATACGACGGTAATAGAGCTCAGAATACTTAGCATGTAACATTGAAGTTCTACACTCACGTAGCTAAAACTCCTAGGATGTGTGGCATTGAAAATGGGATATATTGATCCACGTTTCGATGTAGACTCAATATATCCCAAATTGGGTGTAATGTTGGATTCTCAATAGGTAGGAAATCTATAAGAGGAGTGGATTTTTAAGGCGTGGATTTTTTAAAGAATATTTTTTCAAGACCTTATCAAGGCGTGGATTTTTTAAAGAATATTTGTTCAAGACCTTATCAAGACGTGGATTTTCTTAAGAATATTTTTTCAAGACCTTACCAAGGCGTGGATTTTTTAAAGAATATTTTTTCAAGACCTTACCAAGGCGTGGATTTTTTAAAGAATATTTTTTCAAGACCTTACCAAGGCGTGGATTTTTTAAAGAATATATTTTCAAAGCTTTATCAAGGTTTGGCTTTTTTTAAAGATTATTTTTTCAAGTACATCCTAATATCTCATACCAAAAAAATCAAAGCTATCTTTATTCGCGGTCTAGGAAGTTAGTGGTAATTTATTGTGCTCCAAAATTTATATACCCCAATAAATATAAAACGTTCCCTATAAAAAATCAAATTAGAGAATAAAAAATAGTTAATCACAACACAGAATCTACCAGTCTCCGTTCCCATAATATAAAAAATAAAGTAAAAACACTTCTATGTATGTTAATTTCCAAATTTTATTTAAACAAAATTCTGTTTCTAATAGCCAATAAAATATAAAAAGTTTTACAACTGCATAAATGTACATATTTTCTGTAGGTTTATTAGAGAGACAGATATAGCAAAAATAAACTTTTTAACTTATCTACAAAGCCGACAACTACAAAAAAAAAAAAATAGACAATAGACAATAGAAACATTATGTTGTATATTTTTGTTGTTGTTTTTGATTATTATTTCTATCTGTGGCATTGGGACGGGTGGAATAGGAAGGGACATGGAAATGGCTTTTGTTTCATTCATTATTTGTTTAACACATCAGCCAACACGTACGTTTATGTGTTTTTTTTTCTGCAAGAGTGTGTATGTGTGTCTGTGTGTAGACGTTGTTAAACTTCAAACAAATAGACTGTCATTATTTGCAAAACTAGCACTTGAACACAATGTATGCTCTAATACTACAACCAACAAAAAAAGACAACATGCAGCGACCAACGACCGACCGACTTTGTCTGAACACATACACACATACCCGCCACAGAGGGAGAGGAGAATGAGTTATACAGAGGAACACGGCTACAATAGTTGGTTTAAACAATTGTCAGTGAACAAAAGACAACAAGAACAACGACAAAAATCAATAGTTCCGGAAATGCCAAAATTACAGAAAAAAAGTCTATAGACCCCATACCCCCTCCTGCAGCACACTGAAAAAAAGAAGCAGCGAAAAAATGCTGATAGAGAAACGGAAACCCTTCGTAGACAAGCTCATGTATAACACCGAACGAAATACTCTTCCAGAGAAGTCAGAGACATACACAAACTCGCATATATACATAGTTGTATATTGGAACTTGGTCTCTGTTAGTTAGGGACAATGTACAAAAATGGGAACAAACATGAACAAGCCTAATACAAAATCCATGGAACAAAAACGTAGTAGTGAGAAGTGCTAAATGGAGGAAGGGTAGGAGAGTAAAGAAATGTTTTAGATTGTGTGCAAAACAAAGTACAATCAAACAATACAAGTGATGATGCCCAACAATGACGTTATTTTTGTCTATACCCTATAGAGGGTATCAGAAGGTGTATACTATTTCCGAATTATATTCGAAAGTCCCCTAAGAGCCCTGGCATTCAATAACAAAATATCAAAATGAACTGTTGACCCTTGAAAATATATTTTTAAATAATACAAGCTCTTAGCTGTGCTACAAGCGTCCTGATATTTGACCTGGTCGAAATTTATATATCCTCCGCCACGAGTTGAGCATTCGCAAAAGCTAAACTGTAGCAGCCACTCAGGTTGGGAATTTAGGCTGGGAAAGAGTTCTTTCTCGACATGCCCTATTAATGCTAAAATGTTGTCACTTCGTCCGGAAAATTTGCCTCGGACCATGAAAGGGGGCTAAACCATTATGTGATGGCCTAAATATCTACTGATTTTTAAAAAATTTTTGCAGAAAGGTGCAAAGAAATCCACGCCTCTTTTAGCTCGGATAGTACTTGAAAAAATATAAAAAGCCTGGATTATCCACGAAAAATATTCTTACAATAATCCACGTGAATAGCTTGGGCGGACCTTAAAAGTATTTATAAAAAATCTACGCTCAGATGTTCCCATAAAAAATTATAAAAATACTTATAGTTCAATAGTCCTTTAAAAATATTTAAAAAGTGTCAGTCGGTGTTGCCGAAAGATTTATACACTCAGCCTATGGTTAGCGGAGGTCTTCGGTGTTACACGCGGGTTCTATTATTCATTTTAAATCAGGTATACGTTTTCATCAACGAGGGTTCGGATTTAATTCGCTTCAAATTAAATATAATAGTTTATATAATATAGACTCCATTTGGGGGGAGGTACCAGAGGAGAGTGCAGACGGGTCCCAATTTCGGACTTGAACTAGGCTTGGTAAAGATAATAGGTTATGTAAAGTTTGGTTCAAATCGGACAGTCCATTGGCCAGTGGACCAATGAGTACCATCTTCGGACTTCATCTAGACTTGATAAATATAATAGGATGTACAAAGTTTCGTTAAAATCGGATTGTACGTTCGTATGATAATTTAAAATCAATTTTTAGCACAATTTTGACCGTTTTATGGGGGATATGTCAAAGGAGTGGACCTATATTCCCCATCTTCGAATTGAACTAAATTTGAAAGAATTATTAAGATTTTGCAAAGTTTGGATGAATCGGTTACTCTATTCGAGAGTTATCGTGTGCACCACCAGCCGGCCAGACAGACAGACGGACGGACGGGCATTTGTAAAACGACTCCAAATTTTCTGAAACGGATTTGGCCCAAAGCAACATAAGGGATAAAATTAATATTTCGATGAGGCGCATTTTCACTATACCCTCATTAGCCATAAGACTGAGGGTATAATAACGCATATAGCCTCCGATAGGCAGACATAAGACCTCTCAAGGGTTCTTCCAAGGTGGGAAAAATTTCAAGACTTCTCCGGGTTCTCTTCAGCGATAGAAATCATTTCAGTAGATAGTCCAGTCCTCATACACAACACTAACCCCTGGAATTATTCAAATGCCTCACTCACAGATAGAAGACTTTTCAGGTGTTCTCTATACAATTTTGTATCCCTAGAGCCTTGTAAAGTCATCCATAAGTAGACATGAAATTATGGAAAGACCTAAAATTTGTACTTCATAGATAGAAGACCACTCAGAGTTTTTTTTTATCGACAGAAGGGCTTTAGGGTGGCCTGTACAGATTTTAATCTCCTGGGGCCTTCTAGAAACCTCCATAAATAGATTATATCGGGCGGGACCCACTACATATACAAAATGTCTTAGAATATCTTCTGTAGATAGAAGGCCTAACATCAGCTGTTCTTTAGATGGAAGACTTTTCCTGGACTCTTCTGTAGATAGACCTATCCACAGTATTCTGTAGAAGAGTTCTTAGGGGACATCTCTAAATGTCTAGATTAAATATACATAGAATACCTAAAATGAACCTGTATTAAAAAAAGATAACATGCTCAAAAAATATTTCACTGAATCTTTTACAATCAGAAAACCTCTTAGGGGATCTTCAATGATGAAAAACCTTTAACCCCATATAAGTGTACCAATCTTCAGATTTTTGGGACCTTGGACACATTTTTCATCCAAATAGGCTTTAAATTCGTATTTTGTTTTCTCCATAGAAGGTTTCCCATCTATAGAATAACCCTTTTGCAGGGTTTAACTGCAACTACAGACCTTCTGTTGGTTTAAGACCTCCTAATGGATCTTTTATGGACCGAAAATCTCCCAATGGATCTGGATCTGGCCAAAGTCTAAATAAGGTATGAATTGTTTACAGTTCTTCGATTTATAGGAACCACTTATTGGAGTACATATTTTCCTTTCCTTTTATCGATGACCTATTGAAGGATTTTATTTATTTATTTTTTTGATGGTTCTTTTAGATCTATGCAGAGATTCCCTATTCTTTGTTGAGAAGATTTCAGAGAGAGGAATTATCGTACAAAAAATATGGTGGTTTATTTATTTATCAACATTCAAGTCCCTATAGTGCGGACTTAAGAACCTCTTTGAGAAGACCTTTAATATGGTCCCTCATCTATCGTATACTTCTAGTAAAATCCATAGCACTCGCCTACTTTTTCCCTCCCAAAAGCCAAATATAGTTGTGTAGTAACAACTACAATTCTAATTATGTAGTAGAATGTGTCATCAGCAGACATACACACACACTCTCAACTATTTACTACATACACACACACACACTAAAGTATTCAGTCAGTGGTTACTTTTGTTTAAACAAGTAACTTAAAACGTCATTGTCATGGGTTTGAGTTGATTGTACTCTCGTTGACGTCGCCGATGAATATCGACGTTTTTTCTTTCTTTTGTTGTTGTTGTTTTTGTGTTACTATTGTTGTTTTGTTTTAATTTTTCTCAGTTCTATATCGAACGCCGGTACTATTGCAAATTGCCATCATTCGTCGTCGTCAGCCAATGGCTTGTTGGTGTGATGTAATAGATTGTTGTTGTTGTGTGAGTGTGTGTGTGTGTTTTTTTTTTCTTTTTGCCAAAGTGTTGGTAAGAGTGTGTACCTACCAACACAATTGCCGGTTCAACACAATCACTCTCTTGTTCAGAGGGCATTACACCTAAGTGTTGGTTAGGTTACAAAATATTGTGTCCCTCCCCAGTGTATGTTGGCCCTCCTCTGTATGTAAGTTGCTCCTCCTCTGCATGTGTGTGTACGTGTCTCTCTATGAGTGTGTCTCTGTGTGCATACGTTTACTATGAACCTAAATAAAGTCATGAATCATTAGGAAACCATTCATGTTGTTTTGTGTTGTTTCGTCACTCCTTCCCCGCGGCTACCCTTTTTGATGGTGTTGTTGAACAACCCAATTCAAGTTGGTGACAAAACCTCTCTCATTGAACTGAATTGAGTACACAGCTTCCTTAATACGTGTCCACTGGCAATAGAAACAGCAGCAACAACAACATTTCAATTCAATAGTAAAGTAGTTACAGGAAGAGGAAAAAAATACAGCTACCACATGCCGGTGTTGCGTCATGGCTCAAAGGACATAATGCCACAACGTAAATTAGTGACCTGAGTGTTCTCTGAAAGCAATCAATTCAATTGTAGTGCGTTTTTTTGGTTCGCGGATGACAAGGGAAATTGAAGGGTAAACCAGAATTATAAGCGTGGAATTGAAAATCAAATACTTTTTTTTAATAAATAACACGTATTTATTTTTATACCCTCCACCGTAAACTTTATCAGCATATTAGGTGTTGAAAATCTGATATTGGGATTTGGTTATATGGGGGCTATATAACGGCACTTCCAGTATTTTGAGTACTTCTTCAACCAAATTTCCTGCAATTTGGTTGACACACTGGATTCTTGTCGGGTTAACTTTTTAAATGTGCCTCTTACAATGGTGTCACCATATATTCGATACGTTTTCACCCGTAATGTTTGTGGTTTGATCGGCAGAGAATCTTTCTTAAAAAAAATAATTACGAATATTAGTCCACTTTTTGGGGACTTCCCAAATTTCTGTATTTTGGGGAGTTTTGGTATGTGATCCATCCTAAATGGATTCAAAATCTAATTTGAAAGTCTCGTTAGATAGCAAATCTGATTATTTGGGATTATGGGTACGTTTTTAAAAGAATTGGATCTAATTCGATATTTTCGGTTCATATTGGTTGTCAAATAGTCCAACAAAAAATTATGAACATTGGGCTACCATTTAGCCTCTAGCCTCTCTCCCAAATAGTGATACTTTTGGGAGTTTGGGTACACTTTTCAACTAAAATGGCTGTAATTTTTATACCCCTCACCACACTGTGGTACAGGGTATTATGTCTTTGTGTATATGTTTGTAACAGGCAAAAGGAAACGAGATAGACACATGGTTCCTTTTGAGAATATGCATAGAATCACTTTCTGAATCGATTTATGCATGTCCGTCCATCCATGTATTTCTGTGAACAAAATACGGGTCGCATTTATGATCCGATTTGAATGAAATTTGGCACAGCTCATTTATTTGGCCCACGGACGAACCCTATTGAAATTGGGAAAAAGCGGTTCAGATTTAGATATAGCTCCCACATATTGTTTCGTCCGATTTTTGGTAAATAGAGCACCATACTGCCAATATTGGTCCGATTGAGACAAAATTTTGCACAGAGTACTGTATTAGGTCCAGATTGATGTATGCGAAGTTTTGTGAAAATTGAAGTTTTGGGCCCATAATTTCGAGATACATCGAAGTGGCGCATATTTGATATTTGTGGCTCTCAATGGGTAAACAAGCTCCTTACCAAAAATTATCCACATTGGTCACATTTTAGGGTTGCCCCCATAGAGCATTATGCTCCATTATTCGGTACATTGGTGACTTCAGTTGCATCGAAGTAATTGAAATATTGTTTTGCGGAGTTTTGGAGGATGGCATACATATATGCAGACAAATATCAATTTCAAGGTGAAGTCTTGCACATAACCTTCATATAAAAGTCCCTTTCAATTTTTGGTACTTTCAAGGTTTTTTGCCTTTCTCTTCGCTTCTCCCTCGCCGACATTCATATATGCAGAAAATTATAAATTTCAAGGTGAAGTTTTGCACATATCCTCCATATAAAAATCACGCCCCATTTTCAGTACTTTGAAGGCTTATGCCGTATGTATTGCCTTGAAGGATTCAGGATTTTTTTAGGATAAACCTGATTTATGCAGAATTTTTGTTTACACAATTCTATGTTTTTAAATATTCCCCCAATAAAAAGGGACGCAATTTAATTACCGGAAACAAATATATATTTTTTTATTTTTATTTAAATATGTTAAACATGAAATTAGAAAAAAAAAATCACTTAATATTTAATTGAATTATAATTTGTACAATTTGAAATTTTATCTATTGACTTCACATATGTATTTATAGATTTTGATTGACATGATTTTATTTATTGTTGACTTATGTCTATGTCTAGTTTTTTGTTGTAATTTGTCTCAAACTTGTTGTAAATTCTAACTAATGGCATAGAACAACAACAATGTCGACTTAAAAAAGTTACTGTAAAAATGTGTTCTCCGCCAGACAGATGTCTGCAGTCATACATTGATGCATGTTTTGCGGGTGTATTTGTCTGTCTGTAAATTTATGTAAAAAAATGCTTTTAATTACCCCTGATGGCAAATAAATTTTAATTGAAAGTAATTAGCGAACATAGAATGTGAGGTTTTTTCAACAATTGTATGACAAAAGAAAAATGTGGGTCATAGAGAAAATAAAACAAGTGAATAAGCGTTAAGTTCGGCCGGGCCGAACTTTGGTTACCCTCCACCATAGTTATACTGACAGATACATGCAATGAAAATATAGGGAACATACCAAAAAGTGGGCATATACCGATAATTCTACAAACCGATTTATGTAAACAATTATGTACACCAAATACAAACTTCAGCAATTTTTAATGGGAATTTTTCATAAAATCTGTTAGATCGAAAAAGTGGACTGATACTGATAACGCATGGTTGAGTATAAAATCCTCAAACTACTGTTATTTAGATTACAAAGTTATATGAGGGTATGCCTAAAGGGGGACCAATATTGATTACATAGTGTAGGAAATAGTGAATATTTGGGGATATCATTATATGAGGGCTATGCCTAATTAATGACCGGTATATGTAAATTTTGAAACCAATATGTTAATTGTTTATCTCAATATCACCATATTGAGGAGATGCCTAAATGTCTGCCGATATATTACATTATAGTCATGTTTGAGTTTTCTTTTATCACAATATCAATAGATGGCGTAATGCCTACAACAGATGTCTAAATAGTCTTTGTAGGGTAAAAATTGACTATTCCCCGTAACGACTACCCAACCCCAACACACGGAATAAATCAGATAACTATTTTAATATAAAAAGGGGGTTATATAGGGACTACCCTAAAAAAGGGTGAATATTAATAATATTTGGTGGGGAGATTTGTTACCATATACGACTACAAAATTTCAGCGAATTCGGTTGAAAAACGCGCTCAAGAACCTCAAAATATCGAAAATTGGGGATATCCTTATATGGGGGCTACCAGAAAAAATTGACCTATATTTATAATTTTTTGTGGAGAGATTTGCTACCCAATAAGAACTCAAATTACTAAATTACAGCTAATTCGGTGAAAAAATCCAGTCAAAACCCCCAAAAACTGGAAATTTGGGGGTACCCTTATATAGGGGCTACCAGAAAAAGTGGGCCTATATTTATAATTTTTAGTGAGGAAATTTGGTACCCAATAACAACACTATGTACCAACTTTCAGCGAATTCGTTTGAAACCCGCGCTCAAGAACCCTAAAAACCCGAAAATTGGGGGGTACCGTTATATGGGGGCTACCCGAAAACATTGACCTATTTATAATTTTTCGTATAGAGATTTGCTACCCAACGAGAACTCAAAGTACCGAATTTCAGCGAATTCGGTCGAAATATGCGATCAAACCCCCGAAAATATGGACCCACATTTATAATTTTTAGTGGAGAGATTTGCTATCCAATAAGAACTCAATGTACCAAATTTCAGCGAATTTAGTTGAAAAACGCGCTCAAGAACCTTAAAATACCGAAAATTGGGGGTACCCTTATATGGGAGCTATGCCAAAATGTGGACCGATAAAGCCCATCTTCGAACTTGACCTGCCTGCAGACAAAATACTATGCAAAATTTTGGCGATCTATCTCAACTCGTTTAGACGCTAGAGTGATTACAACAGAAAGACAGACAGACGGACATGGTTATATATATTATATATTAATATTATATATTAATATACCCTCCATACTATGGTGGAGGGGAAAATAACAAACAAGTAAAACGTCCAGACGACCAGACCGAACCTTTTATACCCTCCACTAGGACATTTGAAGTATTGGTATCGGTTCGGGAGCTTCATAAAAGATGTTCCAAGATGTTGTTTTCTACTATAAATTATAAAGCTCGTGGTTCATTCGACGCCGATATTCCCCGTCGACGCAGATCGGCCCGTAGAGAACTTTTCTTTTAAACACCCCAAGAGCTGCCTCATCGCTTGCGCAAGTACCCATGCTTCAGATCCATATAACAGCAGGGGTAGTATCAACGTCTTGTCAAGTATGAGTTTGGTCGGGCGGGAGGTGGCATTGTTTCTAAACTGCTTACTTAGACCATATTAGCATCAGTTGGCCATCACAATGCTTCTCCGAATTTCACTGAGAAGGATTGTCATTCGTTTTATTTATGTCATTCGTTTTATTTATGGCGTTACCAAGGTATATAAAATCATTAACTACCTCGAAGCTGTAGTTCTCAAGTTCCACAGTTGGTCCGATTCTACTGGACGTCCTGCGCGTTGATACCATCAGCTTGGTCTTATCGCCGTTTACTGCCAGACCCACTTTAGCAGACTCCTTTTCAATTTGTTCAAAGTTGTCTGTTACCGCTCGCAATGTTCGACCCAATATATCGATGTCATCGGCGTAGGCGAGTAACATGTGTTGTTTGGTGTACAGAGTGTCATTTCTATTCACCTTTGCCTCTCGTATGACCATTTCCAGCAGGATGTTAAAAAAGTCGAACGACAAACTGTAACCTTATCTGAATCCTCGTTCGGTATTTAAAGGCTCCAATAGGTCCTTTCCTACTTCAACTGCTGACCTTGTGCCACTTAAAGTTATTCTGCATAGCCGTATTAATTTTGCAGGAATGCCGAACGTATACATGGCTTTAAACACCTCTGAACGGATAGGGCTGTCGAATGCGGCTTTCGGCAAATAGATGGTATGTGTCGATTTGTTTTTCGTGGGTATTTTCCAGGATTTGGCGCAAAGTGAAAATCTGGTCAATGTTGGATTTGCCAGGTCTGAAGGCGCATTGGTATGGTCCAATGATGTCATTGACCATTGGCTTCAGTCGTTCACGCCGTACGCTGGATAGCACTTTATATGCGATGGGAAGGAGAATTATTCCTCTATAGTTGGCACATATCGTCTTGTCTACTTTTTTGTGCACGGGACACAGGATGCTGAGGTTCCAATCATTGGACAAGCATTCCTCTAGCCAAATTGTACTAATCAGCTGGTGCATGCTCCTGACCAGCATCTGGCCACCAGTCTTGAATAGTTCGGCTTGTAGCCCATCGGCTCCTGCTGCTTTATTGTTCTTGAGTCGATTAATTGTTTTTAATTTAAATATAGCTGCCACATATATTTTCGTCCGATTTTATGTAAATAGTTTAGCAAAGCCCTTACATTTCTTTCGATTTGCACGAGATTTGACAAAGCGTATGAATGAGGTCTATAATGATGTATGCTAAGTTTTGTGAAAATCGGCTAAGACATCAGTATATCTCCCATATATATGGTCGTCCGATTTTAGGTAAATGGTGCACCAAACTCCTAATGTTTGTTCAATTAACAAGAAATTTTGCACAACGTATCAAATTGAGACTAGAATGACGTTATTACGTTATTTCATATCAATGTTCCCGCAGGAAGTTAGATTTTCGTGGTAGTTGTATAGGGTATCATATGGTCGGCTCCATCCGATTATTAATCTGAATGGTTTTATACTATTTTTAAACCCTTCACCACACTGTGGTACAGGGTATTATGTCTTTGTGCATATGTTTGTAACAGGCAAAAGGAAACGAGATAGACAGATGGTTCCATTTGAGAATATGCATAGAATCACTTTCTAAGTCGATTTACGCATGTCCGTCCGTCCGTCTGTCTGTCTGTCCATGTTAAATTGTAAACAAAGTACAGGTCGCATTTATGATCCGAATTGGATGAAATTTGGCATAGGTCACTTATTCGGCCCAAGGAAGAACCCTATTGAAATTGGGAAAAATCGGTTCAGATTTAGATATAGCTCCCATATATATATTTAACCGATTTAATGTAAACGGTCCCTATATATCTTTCTATTTGCACGAAATTTGGTACAGCCTAATCATTTAGGTCTAGAATGATGTCTGCCAAGTTTCGTGAAAATCGGTCCAGATTGATTTTAAGTAATTGACGCACCATGGAACCAATAGGAAAAAAACGTTCTGAAATTAGTATAACCTAACCTGTGACAAGTTTGTTTGAAATCGCTTAATATTTGGATAGAACTTCCATATATATTTTCGCCCGAAGTACAGACATAGCACAACGGATGACCTATTTATATTTGTTTGAAGTCGATTTACATACTTTATGATTAGGTCTAGGTAGATTCACATTTAGATAAATATCACATATTTTATTTCATCCAATTTCATGTTAATAGTCCTGTTTAATATACCATAGTGGTGAAGGGTATCATATATTCGGCCCCGCCCGACTTTACTACTTTCCTTACTGGTTACATATTTCTTCATGGAAACCACGAAAATACTAAATTGGTGTGGAGACCGAAATATAACATATCGAAATTTCAACGCATCTATTTCATTATTCTGCTAATAGTGATAGTCTCTAATATGACATTTGTACAAAATACCCTACATAATTTATGTTAAATTCTTTACGCTTTAATAACGTACAACTTAATTAAGGAACAAAAAAACCTAACTAAAATATCAATATAATACCTTCACCACTACCTGTCAGTTTTGTAATCTCCATGGCAACCCTTGAACTTTCTGGCAAGATAACACAAATCAACAAATAAAAATAAATAAATATCGAAAACTTACAAATTTATTTAAAAATAAAAACCAAGCTCCTAAGCCGCTTACAACTATTAATTTAAAGATTTCCATAGTAAGAAACAAACGTGTCACCCTATCTCTCACATAACATTAAAAAAACTTCGACTAATTAATTGTGATAGCCGGACCAATGAATAGATTTGTTTTGGGTTATTAAACATGGACAAAATTAAGTCACATTTGTATTTTAGTTTTGTTTTTGTTTTTTGTCTTGGCCATTTCAAATGTGTTAAATTTACAATAAATGTCATTAGGGATTTGGAAATAAAGAGAGGTCGAGAGACTGAGCGAGCAAGATAAAAAAGAACAAAGAATTTATTAATTAGTTGACATGATTAATATGCGTTTTAAAATAGGGGGAGCTTTGATCAAATATTTTAGATAATAAATTGGAAATAATTTTTTTGGAGACTTCTGTTTGGCGATTATATGGAATTCCACAAATTTGTTCGTTCAATAAATTACTCAAAAATGACACCTGTTTATGGTTGCAGTATGCAGATGGCGGGCTACACCTTAATTAGTAATTTGATCCAGAAACTGATAAACTCAGTCATTAGTTTTTTTCTTTTCTATTTATATAAATCGATGTTAATTACAAATTTGTATTAATTTGATATTGCATGGGAAAACAAGATTTCAGGGAATTGAAAACGAATGCAAAAAATATGATAGCAGGGAATTGCATATCTTGCCGTTTCGGTTCACCTAACTATTAAATTCACTATTATCTTATTTTTAGTATCGATTATCTCGTTTCCTCTTCAATTCCCGGAAAACTTATTTTCCGGAGCAGTATTAAATTATTTTATTGCAATTAAAAATAAAAATAAATAAATAAATCAGCACTTCAATTATTTAAATATTATTTAACAGAACTAACCGATCCTTTAATTATCCCTTTTAAATAAATATCTCATTTCATTGATTTTAATTCCAGAACAGAAAAAAACACCTCTTCCTCTTTCATGTAATCGTGTTTTCGTTTTTTTTTTCAACTTCTGTTTAAATTCCTATCAATTTCCCAATTTTAATGCCCAACGAACTGTATAGTAAATCATATATGCAAGCTTATAATTTGTATAAAATTCAGACAATTAAAAAATAAAAAAAAATATTAAATTATTCTTAATATGGAATAAGAATAATAAATATATGCAATAATCCGCAATGCTTACATATACATAAATATTCAAGCAAGCCAAGCCATCAATAGTAGTAGTACCCTGAAATAAAAATGAAGAAAAACAACATATATTTAATAAAAAATAACAACAATAAATTGTACATCATTTGTGTACATTAGGGTGGATATAATATACATTTTAAAATTATCAGATGCCCATAAAGAGATATATATAAATAACAAATTATAACGAATTTAAAACTTAGGATTTATATGGATTTCAAAAAAATTCACGACTCAATAAAATCCTTGCAAAAAAATATTCGTAACCAGTAAGGAAACCAGTAAAGTCGGACGGGGCCGACTATATGATACCCTTCACAACTATGGGTACATTAAAAAGGTCATTAAAATGAAATTTGATGAACTAAAATATATGACCTTTATCTAAATGTGAACCGACTTAGATCAATCCATATATATGTCATTCGTTTCTTACGATGGGACCAAATTATGTAAACCGATTTAAAGAAAATATTAATCGCGCATTCGTTGAATATTTAGAGCCCAAGTAACACGCAACTACGTCATTCTTTTCTGAAAAACATGAAGAGTTTGGTGCACCATTTACCTAAAATAGGATGAAAATAAATATGGAAGCTATAGACTAAGTTAGACTAATTTATGCACGTTTTGTTCCTAATGGACATATTTTGGGTCCTGCTTAAAATCGGACGAAACTATAAGGGAGCTATATCTAAATCTGGACGGATTCCAACAAAACTTGACTATAAAAATATACTATCTTAAAAACGTTGTGCAAAATTTTGTGTCAATCGGCCTTACTTTGGATCTATGTGGCACCATTTATTTAAAATCGGAAGAAAATATATATGGGAGCTTTATCTAATTCCGAACTGATATATAGGGGCTTTGGTGCACCAATCGGGGAAAATATATGTGGGAGCTATATCTAAATCTTAATCGATTTTCACGAAACTTAACACACAAAATTCTGGACTGAAGTCAATACACTATGCCAAATTTCGTGGAAATCAAAAGATATATAGAGACTTTGGTGAACCATTTACATTAAATCGATCGAAATTATATATGGGAGCCATATCGAAATCTGAACCGATTTTCAAGAAAACTTCGAACACTTCGTTCTAGTCTCCATTCAGTACACTATGCCTAATTTCGTGCAAATCGAAATATATATAGGGACTTTGGTACAACATTTACATTAAATCGGACGAAAATATATATCATTCTAGACTTTATTTAGTACGCTATGCCAAATTTCGTGAAAATCGAAAGATATATAGGGACTTTGGTACCCATTTACATAAAATCGGACGAAAATATATGTGGAAGCTATATCTGAATCTAAACCGCTTTTTACGGAAATTTAACACATATCGTTCTAGACTTAATCCAGTCCGCTATGCTAAATTTCGTGCAAATCGAAGGATATATAGGCACTTTTGTGCACCATTTTCCTTAAATCAGACGAAAATATATATGGGAGCTATATCTAAATCTGAACCGATTTTCAGGTAACTTAGCACACATCATTCTAGAACTAATTCAATACGCTGTGCCAAATTGCGTGCAAATCGAAAGGTATATAGGGACATTGGTACAACATTTACATTAAATCGTACGAAAATGTATATGAGGGCTATAGCAAAATCTGAACCTATTTTAACGGAATTTAACACATATCATTCTAGACCTAATTCATTACGCTGTGCCAAATTTCGTGCAAATCGAAGAAGATATAAGGACTTTGGTGCACTATTTACATTAAATCGGTCGAAATTATATATGGGAGCCATATCGAAATCTGAACCGATTTTTCCTTGGGCCAAAAAAATAAGCTGTACCAAATTTAATCCAAATCGGATTAAAATGCGACCTGTACTTTGTTTAACACCAACAGTCGGACGGACATACATAAATCGACTCCGAAAGCGATTCTATGCATATTCTGGAATGGAACCATGTGGCTATCTCGTTTCCTTTTGCCTGTTACAAGCATATGCACAAAGACATAATACCCTGTACCACAGTGTGGCGAAGGATATAAGCCTTGATAAATTTATTAAGCCTTGATAAAATACTTTTAAAAATCCACGCCTTCATTAGGCCTAGATAAAATATTTCCTGAACACAAAAGAAATCTACCACAGACGGTGAATTCATCTTTTGAGGTTTTTGGGGACGATGGATTTTTCTTGTCATAGAAAATATATTTTTAAGTGTCATGATGGTTTCTAGTAATTTTAGTGACCTATCAAAGAGGAATTTGTTTTGGAAAATATATAGTTTATATAGTATTCAGGAGTCCCTTATATAGTATATAGTATTCAGGAGTCCCTTATAAAAAATGGTTCTTCACATATTCCATAAACTCATTCCCCGCTCAGCCCTTGGAATTCATTTCTGCATACATAGAGATGGTATTTACCGGGTATTTACCGGGTAAATACCCAAGGGGTGGGTAAATACCGGGTAAATACCCATTTGCGGGTATTTATTTGGGTATTTACTATATTGACTCGGTAATACAACATCTTACACCCTATTTCCGGATTTCTGTTATCAAATCGATTTAGAATGGATAGTTTTACGATACTTTAAAGACGTGGGTAAATACTTGGGTAAATACCCGAGTTTTTACCCAAAAATTGGGTATAAACTCATTAACTGCCGAACCACTTGACATAGGCGGCCACAATTTTGCACACATGTTTCTGATGACAAAGCAAATATAGAAATCCAACATGGGGTCCCTGGGTCCAAGTTTTGATATAGCCCCCATATAACCATATCTCCCGATTTAAGGTATTTTTTGTTTATTAGACACATTTTACAACCAAATTGGCTGTAATTTGGCACAGAGTGCTCTTTTTGGGTACAAAATGTCCATGCAAAATTTTATGTATGTAGGTCCACGTTTACTGGTAGCCCCCATACAAAGGTACCCCTATTTTGAGTATTTACCCAAAAATTGGGTATAAACTCATTAACTGCCGAACCACTTGACATAGGCGGCCAAAACTTTGCACACATGTTTCTAATGTCAAAGCAAATATAGAAATCCAACATGGGGACCCTGGGTCCAAGTTTTGATATAGCCCCCATATAACCGTATCTCCCGATTTAAGGTATTTTTTGCCTATTAGACACATTTTAAGGCCAAATTGGCTGTAATTTGGCACAGAGTGTTCTTTTTGGGTACCAAATGTCCATGCAAAATTTTATGTATGTAGGTCCACGTTTACTGGTAGCCCCCATACAAAGGTACCCCTATTTTGAGTATTTACCCAAAAATTGGGTATAAACTCATTAACTGCCGAACCACTTGACATAGGCGGCCAAAACTTTGCACACATGTTTCTAATGTCAAAGCAAATATAGAAATCCAACATGGGGACCCTGGGTCCAAGTTTTGATATAGCCCCCATATAACCGTATCTCCCGATTTAAGGTATTTTTTGCCTATTAGACACATTTTAAGGCCAAATTGGCTGTAATTTGGCACAGAGTGTTCTTTTTGGGTACCAAATGTCCATGCAAAATTTTATGTATGTAGGTCCACGTTTACTGGTAGCCCCCATACAAAGGTACCCCTATTTTGAGTATTTACCCAAAAATTGGGTATAAACTCATTAACTGCCGAACCACTTGACATAGGCGGCCAAAACTTTGCACACATGTTTCTAATGTCAAAGCAAATAGAGAAATCCAACATGGGGGCCCTGGGTCCAAGTTTTGATATAGCCCCCATATAACCGTATCTCCCGATTTTAGGACATTTTTATCTATTAGCCAATTTGAATGGCTGGAATTTGGCTTAGAGAGTTCTCTATGAGTACCAATTGTTTGCTCTGGTCAACTTTTTCTGTCCTATATAGCGGTCCTGATTTTGGGTATTTATATATATTTATAAACTCTTTTACAGCCGAACTATTTGACGTGTGTTTTGAAGACCCCTTTTCCCATACAGGAAATAATATTGATTTTAAGCCATGTGTGTCAAAAACCACATTTTGCATGAATATTTTGTGCAAAAAAAAATCTCACTATGCCAAATTACAACCAATTTGATCGTAAAAGTACCTTAAATCGGTAGGTACGGTTATATGGGGGCTATATCAAAACTTGGACCCAGGGGCCCCATTTTGGATTTCAATATTTGTATTGATATAAAAACCATCTGAGCCAAATTTTGGCCGCCTATGTCATATGGTTCGGCAGTTAATGAGTTTATACCCAATTTTTGGGTAAATACTCAAAATAGGGGTGCCTTTGTATGGGGGCTACCAGTAAACGTGGACCTACATACATAAAATTTTGCATGGACATTTGGTACCCAAAAAGAACACTCTGTGCCAAATTACAGCCAATTTGGCCTTAAAATGTGTCTAATAGGCAAAAAATACCTTAAATCGGGAGATACGGTTATATGGGGGCTATATAAAAACTTGGACCCAGGGACCCCATGTTGGATTTCTATATTTTCTTTGTCATTAGAAACATGTGTGCAAAATTTTGGCCGCCTATGTCAAGTGGTTCGGCAGTTAATGAGTTTATACCCAATTTTTGGGTAAATACTCAAAATAGGGGTACCTTTGTATGGGGGCTACCAGTAAACGTGGACCTACATACATAAAATTTTGCATGAACATTTGGTACCCAAAAAGAACACTCTGTGCCAAATTACAGCCAATTTGGCCTTAAAATGTGTCTAATAGGCAAAAAATACCTTAAATCGGGAGATACGGTTATATGGGGGCTATATCAAAACTTGGACCCAGGGTCCCCATGTTGGATTTCTATATTTGCTTTGACATTAGAAACATGTGTGCAAAATTTTGGCCGCCTATGCCAAGTGGTTCGGCAGTTAATGAGTTTATACCCAATTTTTGGGTAAAAACTCGGGTATTTACCCAAGTATTTACCCAAGTCTTTAAAGTATCGTAAAACTATCCATTCTAAATCGATTTGATAACAGAAACCCGGAAATAGGGTGCAAGATGTTGTATTACCGATTCAATATAGTAAATACCCAAATAAATACCCACAAATGGGTATTTACCCAATTTACCGGGTATTTACCCAATTTACCGGGTATTTACCCTTTGGGTATTTACCCACTGCCCATCTCTATGCATACATCGATGTGCTCTAGGTCGCCATATTGCAAAATTCCGCGAACCATAGTCCACTTGTTTTTATGACGATTTCATTTAAATTTTTCGCAGTAAAAATA
>NW_026880092.1:0-30144 GCF_032173495.1 Musca vetustissima
TCAAAACGCTATTTAACATAAGAACTTGGTACATTATTTAGAGTAAATCGGACGAAAATATATATATCTAGATTTGAATCGATTTTCACGAAACTCAGCACACATCATTCCAGCAGTACGTTATGCCAATTTTCGTGCCAATCGAAAGATATATAGGGACTTTGGTGCACCATTTACATGAAATCGGACGAAACTATATATGGAGCTATATCTAAATCTATCCCGATTTTCTCGAAACTTGGCAGACATCATTCTAGGCTCAATTCTGTACGCTATGTCAAATTTCGTGCAAATCGAAAGATACAAAGGGACTTTGGTGCACAATTTACATGAAATCGGACGAAACTATATATGGGAGCTATATCTAAATTTGGACCGATTTCCACGAAATTTGGCAGACATCACTCTAGCCCCAATTCAGTACGTTCTACCGAATTTCGTGCAAATCGAAAGATATATAGGGACTTTGGTACACCATTTACATTAAATCGGACGAAAATATATATGGGAGCTATATCTAAATCTGAACCGATTTTTACCAATTTCAATAGAGTTCGTCCTTGGGCCAAACAAATGAGCTGTGCCAAATTTCATCCAATTCGGATCATAAATGCGACCTGTACTTTGCTCACAAAAATACATGGACAGACAGACGGACGGAAGGACGGAGGGACATGCTTAAATGGACTTAAAAAGTGATTTTCTGCATATTCTCAAAAGGAACCATGGGTCTATCTCGTTTTCTTTTGCCTGTTACAAACATATGCACAAAGACATAATACCCTTCACCACAGTGTGGTGAAGGGTATAAAAACATAATACCCTGTACAACAGTCTAATGAAGGGTATAAAAAGTGGATAAGTTAAGCTGGACCAAATTTTTTATACCATGATTATATAGTCCAATTAATTCCCCATGGAAAATTTGTAATGTTAGGCTTATAATTGTGGCGTCTAGAGCGACTTAATTCATCTTAATAATTTATACACATCAATAAAATTACTATCAAGGTCAATCATTCTACTTTGATATGCTGCCAACATCTCGGTCTATGTTCTTCAGAAATAAATATTATATATTTGCCTTAGAATGAAAATTTTCCCTCATTTCACACAAAAGTCAGGGTCCATTAGTCCCGCTAAATAATGAGCGATATTTATCAAAACAGGCATACCTATTCTTTGGCCTAGTCTCCTTCTCGGTTTACAATTAGCTGATGTTCGGGTCATAATTGCGGACAGAAAAACGTACAAAAATAAAGTGTTTGGCCCATTTCATCCCCTACATATTAAAGGATATGGATCTTCTCTATCCAGAACCGGTCCTACAGGCAAACTTTCCTTACAATTGGTCCAAATCTATGGCCTGTTTCGTGTTTACAAATTATAATGGACAGACAGACACACATGTCTATATCGACTCATCTAGTCGAGAAGGTGGATCTAGGTGGGGCCACACAAAGCCATAATACCCTGACAACATGATTATGTAGGGTATAAAAATACTCGTATTGTTTTTATAGCCCTTACCAATTATTCGTCTAATATCGACAATTATACTTCTTATAGTCCTTAAACATATATTAAAAAGTACTCTTCAAAAATTCCCGATTATAGTTCATATAGATATTGACAAAATATTTTTTTTAAATCACAATACTACATCTTACCAAAGGACCTTAAAAAATCCAAGCTTAAAGATACAGTCGTTGAAAAAATATTCTTCAAAAAATCACACATATATCTCTGCAGTCGTTGCATTTTTTTTTAAAAACCTTTCATATATATCTGTATTCATTTACAAATAATTAAAGAAAATATTAAAAATATCCTTGAAAAATATTCTTTACAAATCCTAGTTTATAATTTTACGATCCTTGTAAAATAGTCTTCAAAAAATCCAAGCTTACATATCTGTGGTAATTGAAAAAGTATTCTTTAAAATGCACGTTTTAGCTATACGATCATTAATCAATCCACACAATATTCTTTAAAAATCCAATCTTGGTATCTGTCCAAAACTTGGAAGGCGGTTTTAGTCATACAAAAATTCTTATTGTAATTTGAAAAATAACTTCCCTTAAATGCATCCATCATTATGCATTATTATTAAATTTACATTATTTATTCAACAATAAATGCAAACACACACACATACATCATCACCATGCACACTTCTATAAATATAAAACTCCTGCAGTAAATGCATCTCAATTTGCTAGGTATGTAAATAACCCAAGGACATCGTTAACATAATCCCCATAAACTGAATTAATTTCTCATTTCATTTTAATTTAGTGTTTTTTGTTTTGTTGTTGTTCGTTCTTATATCTATTCAGTGTTTTGCATTTAATGCTGCGGGTTTTTATCTTAATTAAATGAAATTAAAATTAAAGTACATCTCCATATGGAAAAATGCACAGAGACAACAGAAACGTAGGGTGGGGAGGTTGTTGGAAGTGCCAGTTTTGCTGGAAAATGTAACATGGATATGCATTAGCCCCTGTGGGTCATTAGCATTCGTCCACACAGTGGTTGTCCAATGGCTTTATTTTATTGTTTTATCACCGTATCATTGGGGATATAACAATTTAGTGAGTGTGTTCGTACATGTGTATGTGTGTTTGTGAGTGGTTAACTTGATGTGGTAAAGAATTGGAGGACAGCCAGTAAAGGTGCATTCACTTTTATAGTCTGTTTTTTCTCTCTAAATTACTGACCCACAAATAAAAATCTATTTACTTGTTTGGTAGTGATATTAGGATGGAATGGAAATTCAGATTTTTGAAATAAATTGTCGAATAAACATTATGACATGTAAGACTGGATTTTATTATATATTTCCTTAAAGACTGAGCGTGTTATTTTAAAGTGTATTTCTTCAAGGACATTTTTGAAATATATTATATCAAGAATTTTGGAGCTTTGAGCGTTAATTTATTTAAATATATATATATTTTATCATGGACTACAAAACCTCTAAAGGTAAATATATTTTATCATGGACTATAGAATCTCTAAACGTGAATTTAAAAAATATATTTTCCTAAGGACTATCAGCTCTATAAGTGCGAATTTTCGAAATATATTTTCTCAAGGACTTTTAGACCTCTAAGCGTGGATTTTCAAAATATATTTTCACAAGGACTTTTAGACCTCTAAGCGTGGAATTTGTTAATATATTTGTAACAGGACATTTAGACCTATAAGCGTGAAATTTCTGAATATATTTTCTCAGGGACTTCTAGACCTCTAAGCGTGGATTTTTTAAATATTTCTTCAAGGACTTTTTGACCTCAAAGCGTGGAATTCCTAAATATATTTTCTCAGGGACTTTTAGACCCCAAAGCGTGGATTTTTTAAAAATATTTTCTCAAGGACTTTTAGATCTCAAAGCGTGGATTTTTTAAATATTTTCTCAAGTATTTTTAGACCTCTAAGCGTGGATTTTTTAAATATATTTTCTCAAGTATTTTTAGACCTCTAAGCGTGGATTTTTTAAATATATTTTCTCAAGGAATTTTAGACCTCTAAGCGTGGATTTTGTAAATATATTTTCTCAAGGAATTTTGGGCCTCTAAGCGTGGATTTTTTAAATACATTTTCTCAAGGACCTTTAGACCTCTAAGCGTGGATATTTTTAATATTTTCTCAAGGACTTTTAGTCCTCTAAGCGTGTATTTTTTTAATATTTTCTCAATGACTTTTAGTCCTGGATTTTTTTAATATTTTCTCAAGGACTTTTAGATCTCAAAGCGTGTATTTTTTCATCAATGATATTTAGAAATCTAAGCAAGGGGCTAAAAAATAGTTATTTATTTTTCTTTTAGAATATTTCCTCTATACCCCAATATACCTGCATCTAAATGCTAGCAATCTCATTTTCTGCTGACCATTCAATTAGATACTCTAAAACAACATGAACGACATACTAATAGTGAACATTCGTACGCAAGCTGAGGGGAGATATTATCCAAATAGTATGACTCTCATTATTAAATTTCATTGGTGGATTTGTTTTGCCCGGGCAATTCCCTGGCTATGTTCCACTTTTATGAGTGTGTGTGTATTCGTGATTGGAGATTAGTAGACAATTTATACCTGATCAGAGGACATCGGTATTGGGAATGCTCACACATCGTTGTAGACATGTCATTTATGTTATCTTTATTAAATGATGGAAATTAGTGAGGGGTTTAAAATGCAGTGATTATTTTAAACACTAGATAATAAAAATTGAATTCATGAAGTGTCATGATGTGCGGTACAAATTAAATTGAATTGATTTCGATAATGCGGCACTTCAGTGAAATGGATGAACAAGTATTCAGTGTTGTGGTTTACATTTGAAAAAAAAAATCGGACGTAGAAACAGTATTTAGAGCTCTAAGCCTATATTTTTACACATATTTCACGAGGACTATCAGATCTCTAAGGGTGGATGCATTTAATGTGTTTCAAAATGATTGTCAGGGCTCGAAGTCTGGTCTATATGTTCACAAGGTTATCAGGCCTCTTATCATGGATTTTTATAACCGTATTTTCAAGGAGGTTTTCAGGACTCTTAGCGTGTACTTTAAAGCACATTTTTAAAGAACAATCACACCTCTAACCGTCGATTTTATTATCATATCTTCTAGAGGACTATCCTAACTTTAAGCGCAACTTTTATTATCATGTCTTCTAATAGACTGCCAGATCTCTAACCGTGGATTTTATTATTATATCTTCTAGAATACTAACAGACCTCTGGACGTGGAGTTTATTGTCATCTCTTCTAGAATAATATCAGACCTTTAACGGAGGATCCTATAATTATATCCTCTATAGGATTATCCAATCTTCAAGAGCGAATTTTATTATCATATCTTTTAAAGGAATGTTAGACCTTGTATTTTATTATCCTACCTCCAAACAACTATTAGACATCTAAACTCGGATTCTTTTATCTTCTAGAGGACTATCAGACCTCTAACAGGGGATTTTATTATCATATTTTCTAAAAGATTATTATGCCTCCAACCGTGGATTTTATTATGATATCTTCTAGAGGACTATCCGAACTTTAGGTGTGAATTTTATAATCATGTCTTCTAAAAGACTGCCAGACCTCTAACCGTGGATTTTATTGTCATATCTTCCAGAAGACTATCCGACCTCTGGTATTGGATTTTATTGTCATCTCTTTTGGAAAAATAACAGACATTTATCGGTGGATCCTACAATCAAATCCTCTAGAAGATTATCTGATATTTAAGCGTGAATTTTATTATCATATCTTCCAAACGAATGAGAAAAATCTAACCGTGGATTTGGTTATCTTACCTCCTAGAAGACTATCAGACATCTAAACTCGGATTATATTATCATATCTTCAAGAGGACTGTCATACCTCAAACAGAGGATTTCATTATCATATTTTCTAAAAGTCTACTAGACCTCTAACCGTAGATTTTATTATCAGACTTTAAATCGTGGATTTTATTGTCATATCTTCTAGAAGACTATCAGAACTCTTAGCGTGTGTTTTCCTATCATGTCTTCTTGAAGACATCGACCTCCAACATTGTTTTTTATTACCATTACTTCTAGAGTGTTATAAGAACTCTGTGCGTGGGTTTATTGCATCTTCCAGAGGACTACCAGAACTATAAGCGTGAATTTTATCTTCTAGAAGATTATAGTCACCAATCGAGGACTATCAGAACCCTAAGCCTAGATTTTATTATCATATCGATAGAGTATTTTAAGATGTTTTTGCACACTCTTCTGGGATATATCGGTCCACGAATTGGCATCCATACAACTGTACCTCAGTATTTTTAAAGTTTTAACCGCATTTGTCATTATGCCGAACATTTTTAATATAGGTCCGTGTTTCAAAGAAGCTTTCTTATATTGGTATTTTTTAACAGTAACAACAGTATTTTACCACTAAATTGGATGCAATTTGGTATTCCGAGTTCTTAAAGGGTAAAAACAATTTTGCACAAAATATTCTTTAAATGTCCTTGTTTTGACATAGCTCCCAATATAAAGGTCCTTCCCAGTAATAGTAGTTTTGTATTCCAAGTTTTTGGAGGCTGATATACATTTATGCAGAATATTACCAATATTGGTTCTGATTCTGACATAGCCCCCATATAAAGGTATGCACAATTTCAGTACTTTTTTATGGTTTGATTTCCCACTGCAGTTTTGTACATTCACGTTCATGGAGGGTAAGAAACCTTTTTGCAGAACTAGTTTTTGAAGGGTTATGCCAATCCCATATAAATGTTCCTGTATTTTTTAGGTTTTTGAGCATTTTCATTGAAGTGGCTGTATTTTGGAATTGCGGTTCTTGGAGGATAATTTTTTTTTTTGGTCATATAACTACCAACCTCCACTGTATTATATCCATCCATTCCAATAGTAGCAGCCACATACATGCTTTGGTTAATTACGCACACTCTCCATAATTCTATTCCGTTTGATAAGCGTAACACCAATACCATTGGCACCCTCAACAACTTCATTATTTCTGTATTAACTTTGATTTTTCAATACTTCATTTATTCAGTTTACCGTTTTATAAATGTTAGATGTTAATTAACACTGATTGTCTAAATGGGATTATGACGATGATGATGACGACGAGGACGAATTTTCGATGCAGAACATGAATTATTGTGGTGAATGCAGCTGCTGGTGGGAGTTGGTCTTATTAGTTCTGATGAACATTTCTAGGCAACTAAACCCAAAACCGCACTCCCATTACCAATGCCCAAGTATGTATGTATGTTTGTAAGTATGTATGAGAGTACTTGTATACGTTGGTTTGTAGAATTTCATCAGCAGCTGAAGTATCTTTAAAGTTTAGTCGAGTATTACACAACAATGGAGTGTAAATTGTTGCATTAATATCCTTATTTTGTAAAACTACTATTATTTTAGAATTGAAAAGTTTGTACGCATTGAATTGGGTGTGATTTTTTTTTCGGGTTATATGTATATTAGAGTGGCAAGTTTCAGAATTAATACTGGTTTAAGTATATGGTTGTAACGTATTCAGGGCATATTGATTAACTCATACGAACTACATACGATGATTTTATATATAAACATATGGAATACAC
Organism: Musca vetustissima; assembly: GCF_032173495.1. Lineage (NCBI taxonomy): Eukaryota > Metazoa > Arthropoda > Insecta > Diptera > Muscidae > Musca > Musca vetustissima. The sequence continues at coordinate 7,119 of NW_026880092.1, forward strand.
GTTCATCAATACTCAATTGACAATAAATGACCAAATCGTTCCAAATCTTGGGTGCGATTGGGGACATCGAAATATGAAACAGGGGGTCTCTAATAAGGTATTCAAACAAAAATGTATTTCTTTGAGATAAATGATCGCATGTTTATCAGATAATTGTCAAATTGTCATAAACTTAATTTCTATACACACAGCCATAAGGCTAAAGACACACGATAACTCTCGTTCAGGCCTAAATCAATCTCGAAGATATAGAGAATCAGACCACTCCTTCTGTTACCCCCTATTTTAAAATTTGTATTTTTATACCCTTCACCACACTGTGGTACAGGGTATTATGTCTTTGTGCATATATTTGTAACAGGCAAAAGGAATCGAGATAGACCCATGGTTCCTTTTGAGAATGTGCATACAATCACTTTCTGAGTCGATTTACGCATGTCCGTCTGTCCGTTCGTTGTGAACAAAGTACAGGTCCAATTATGATCTGATTTGAATGAAATTTGGCACAGCTCACTTGTTTGGCCCAAGGACGAACCCTATTGAAAATCGGTTCTGATTAAGATATAGCTCCCATATATATTTTCGTCCGATTTTATTTAAATGGTGCACCAAACTATTCAAAATTAATTCGATTATGACAAAATTTTGCACAGAGAACTGAATTAGGTATAGATTGATACATGTCAAGTTTTGTTGAAATCGGTTCAGATTTAGATATAGCTCTCATATATAGTTTCGTCCGATTTTATGTAAGTGGAGCTCCCATATATAATTTCGGAAGAAACATAACACACATCATTCAATGCTTTATTCAGTACGCTATCCCAAATTTATGAAATTTACTGAGGATATAGGGACTTTGGTACATCATCTACCTAAAATCGGATGAAAATATATATGGGAGCTATATGGAAATCTGAACCGATTTTCCCGAAACTTATCATTCTAGACTCAATTCAATTCGCTGTATCAAAATTCAAGCAAATTGAAATATATATCGGGACTTCGGTGCACCATTTACCTTATATCGGACGGAAATATATATGGGACCAATGATGTTCGTCCTTGGGCCATATAAATGAGCTGTGCCAAATTTCATCCAATTCGAATCAAAAATGCGACCTGTACTTTGTTTAAAATTTAACATAGACATACGAACATGCATAAATCGACTTAAAAATTGGTCCTATGCATATTCTCAAAAGGAACCATGTGTCTATCTCTTTTCCTTTTGCCTCTTACAAACATATGCACAAAGACATAATATCCTGTACCACAGTCTATAGAAAAAAAGAGTCCTCAGAGGTACTGAGGTTTTTTTCTATGGGAAGTAGAGTCCTCATTGGTAGTGAGGATTTTTTTTTTCTATAAAAAATGAGTCCTCGGTAATACTGAGGATTTTTTTCTATAGAAAAAAGAGTCCTCAGTGGTACTGAGGATTTTTTTCTATAGAAAAAAGAGTCCTCAGTGGTACTGAGGATTTTTTTTCTATAGAAAAAAGAGTCCTCAGTGGTACTGAGGATTTTTTTCTATAGAAAAATGAGTCTTCGGTTGTACTGAGGATTTTTTTCTATAGGAAAAAGAGTCCTTAGTGGTACTGGGAAGCCTGCTCTTTCCTAAAGCAGTTCGATTGGTACATGCTAGTTTATACGGCCAATGAACGAGAAGAATATTTGTACCGTGCGTGAACTACTAGTGTATGATCGTTATGTGAAATACCATCACATCCTTGTTTGGATGCATTTTTATAGATCAGAAATAGATCCATTGGGTCTTTGATGAAAAGTCAAAGAAAAGTGGTTCGTGCAAGAAGTACTTGGAAGCGAATTTTCTGTTTTCGCTTGAATCGTAGGACGGTAAATTTAAAGGAAAATTGTGCCAACAACAGGCTTGTATGCACGCTACCCCGAAAAATGACTCAATATTAACAAACTTTAGTAATAGCCTAGACAGACGACAGCCTTAATTTGCATTAACAGCCTTAATTCAAATTAACTTGTACATTATCCTCATTTTTATGTGTTGTTAATGCACAAAATCAAACTGAATTTATACTGAATTAAGCAATTTCAGTATGGCAATGCTGTAGAAAATAAATTGATTGTTGTCAAATTTGTTTACGTTTACGAAAATAAAAATTAAAAATAAAGGCAAAATTCAACATTTCTTCAAATTTGGAGCTGTTTTATCTTCATTATATCTGTTAGTTTTCCTTCCTGCCATGTATCAATTTCAAAAAGATGTAAACAATAGTTTTGAAACAAAAAACTGGTTCATAAATGCAGAAACTCTCGTCTGTCAGGGGTAAATTTTAATTCAAATTAAGAACTTTTTAATGCAAATTAAGGCTGTCGTCTGTCTATGGTATAAGGAGGTTGACTATATATTGGCAATCTAAAATACAAAATTACAGCCAATTCCGATGAAAAACGTACTCAACATCCCCAAAATACCGAATATTGGGGGAACCGTTATATGGGAGCTCCGCTGAAATTTGGGTCGATATAAATAATTTTTTATCGTTATACATTAGGAACCAAATTACACCCAATACGGATAATTCCTATTTATTCCCATTTTCCCATTATTAGGCTCTTGAATTGTCATAAATCATCACAATTTTTAATCGAGCATATGAATTTATATCCACTAAAAATATGCTTATTATTATCTTTTTTGTAGGTTAAACAATACTCCGAATAACCGACTATGGATAATTTTATTCTTCATCATTTAAAATTCATTTCAACACTACGTTAGCCGCTTTTATAAATTACACCGCTTATTTATGTAAACCTTAAAAATGCTTTATCGTTTTACATTCTACATTAAGCCACACACGTAAAAAATAAAGAAGAAGAAAACGTTTACTATAATATTTGGCAGCACACACCGATTTCCTTTGGCAACTGCAACAACAATAAGATAAAACATCTTGTGGTTACAATTCTCAGATCATTAGCGTGTACTTTGTATGAACCATGGCACTTGGCACAAGCGTGTGTGTGTTTGTGTTTTTCACTTTGATTGCTGTCACCACACACTTTTTACTCGAACACACACACACATACATGGATTACGGTTTACAACTTAAACGATTTGCGCGAATATTAAAATAAGCACACGTTCTCACGATAAATTAATACTCCATTTGCTCGCTGCATGCCTAGCTGGTGAATACATTTGCAGTTGTGTACGAGTATGTTCGTCCGACCTACGACCGAAATTGTAAGTATTTGCATTCAATTATTGCTTAACATTTTATCCTTAATTGCACTCCAATTATTTGCATCACATATTCTTCTTCTACTGCTGCTACAGCTACTAACACATTTACATCTCACAGCCACGACTACTCCATTTGCCGCTGCTGTTCCTTATTCTTTTTTATACAACCTCAATTTATTTCGACTTTCACAACAAATGCACTTTTAATAAGGTTTTCTTTTTTTCTGCCTCTTCGCTTTGCCATTCGCAATTCGTCATATACGTATTTTTTGTTTGTTTTATTTTTATTGCACTCCTTTACGATGGCATTTGAATTTTATTTGTTTGCCTTCCTATTGATGGACCCATTTATGAGATCCTGTTCCTTCTCACAACACTGGCAGTGAACTTAAACATAAAAAAAACACACACAAACTTTGTTATCCTTTCGGTGAAACAATTTTTCAAATCGGCCATTAATTTAGATTTTTTATCCGTTCGCATTACCGTTTCGTTCGAAAGTTTACATTTAACTGATTTTAAAAAATAAATTTTGAATTCAAGTACCACCTTTGCCTTAACATACTTCAACAGCAGCAAGGATGCTACACACTTTGTCAAATAAGGACTTGTCGTTCGTTGTGTGAACACCAACAGTGAAAGCAGCAACAACAACAATGGGGATATACTTGTACACAGACGAAAAGAACGGAGTTGCCGGATGGACTACAATTAGTGTACCAAATTGGAAAAGGAAGGATTTCGTATTGAGGGTAGGAAATGTCCTTGCTAGCTTGGAGGTGGGACGTATATTAAATTTGTAATTCCGTTTTTATATGAATGTCAGAAGGATTATCTGAGATATAGGCAGGGACTTTTTAAAAATGTTTTTCGCAGAATTATCTGAGTTATAAGCGTGGACTTTTTAAATATATGGTTCGAGGGATTATATGAGGTATAGGCGAAAATTTTTAAAATATACTTTTGAAGGATTATCAGTGCTATAGGCGTGGATTTTTAAATATATTTTTCGAAGCATTATCTGAGGTATAGGCTTGGATTTTTAAATATATTTTTCGAAAGATTATCTGATGTATAGGCGTGGATTTTTAAATATATTTTTCTAAGGATTATCTGAGGTATAGGCGTGGGTTTTTTAAATATATTTTAAGAAGCATTATCTGAAGTATAGGCGTGGGTTTTTAAATATATTTTTAGAAGCATTATCTAAAGTATAGGCGTGGGTTTTTAAATATATTTTTAGAAGCATTATCTGAAGTATAGGCCCGGATTTTTTAAATGCATTTTTCGATTATCTGAGGTATAGGAAATTTTTACATCTATTTTTCGAAGTCGTGGATTTCGAAGGATTGTCTCAGATTGTCGTGGAATCATCTGAGGTATACGCGTGGATTTTTTAATATATTTTTCAGGTAATATCTGTTAAGTTTATTCTATAAAGGGCTGTCTGGATTTTTAAATATATTTTTCTGGAGATGAGAGATTATTTTAATATATTTTTATTACTTTTTGACCATATTTTAATTTAATTTTCGAACCGCGCATTTTGAAAATCACAACGTGGCAACGCTACCGCTAGACAGACAATGGTTGCCTTCCAGCTCATACATGTCCTTTGTTTTTATTATTTTTCGTTAGACTGTAAATGACATCGAACATAACACAACATGTTGCAAGCACGCGGTAATACCTGACGAATACAACAAAACATCGGAAATGGAGCCGGGTGGCATAATTGTATCAATGAATTTACAGTTTGCGCCCAAAACAAATTTTCGTTAATTTTTCCTTTATCCTCCAACGACAAACGCTCTACGATACTCTCTCGGTGAACAACTCAAATGGAAGCAAGGATGTGAAAATATTTGCATTTGCTTGCTTATTGAATCACACGTTTCTCTTTTGTTTTGTTTTTATTGTCATTTTCTACAGCATGAATGTGTTGTTGTTTTTTTTACGAAATGGATATGTACGTACATATTTGTTAGTATTTGTGGATGGAAGTTTTTCAATGAATCTGTGTGTGTATGTACGATTTTGGATGAGTATTAATGTCAGATGTTTGTTCACACGTTTATTTCCTTCTTTCGTAAATATTGAGGCAGGTCGTGACTCCTTATTCGTCTCGAATATACATGTAGTCATATACACCAACACATACACCCATTCATACATTGTCGTCTTAGTCGTTGTTGCCAAAAAGTGATTATTGTTTTATACCTTCAGACGTTTATTTTTATCCGCATTCCAAGTTTTTTGTTTCACATTTTCGGTTTCTTTTTGGCAATATAAGGACAAAGGTTATTTAATGGAAATATAAGGTAATGAATGGGCAAACAGAATTGTGGTTTCCATAATAACGAGTGGTGGTGTGAAAATTTTGAATATTATGAAAATATAAATAAAACAATTTCATTAGGTGTTGCCGTTTTTATCAAAGAGATGGCCACCTGTGGATAGGAACCAGAAGAGGTTGTTAAGGGGACCCCCCCCCATCCTCGGGGTCAACATTTTTGTTGACTTAATTCCAATCTACACTAATTCAAGAATGTTTCTACAAAATTTCAAGTAAAAATCTCAAGAACTCTTGAAGATATAGCCGATTTATTGTGTCAGCATCAAGTGACGGCTGAAGGGCTTCTCAAACTTTAAACGCGTTTTTCTCTAAAAATTTTTTTTGCGAATGGCGGGCACGATAACTCAAAAACTAATAACCCAATCGATTTCAAATTTTTACACGTTTCTCTGTGACTGTATAGCTATCGTATGAACTTGGTTTTTGGTAAAAAATCGGCGATTTTCCAAAAATATTTTTTCAAAGGTCCGCCATTTTGTTAATTTTAGAGCGAAGTCAATAATCCTAGTTCATACGAGAGCCAGACATGTACTCTTTCTAACACCGTTGGAATTTTCGGATTCCGATGTTCCAGTGAGGAGTTATCATGCCCGCCATCAAAAATAAGGACTTTTCTTTGATCACAAAAAACAACAACAAAATTTGTTTGTAAATTATTTTTCTTCCTTTTTAAATCTTCAAATATATATGTGCAAAGTTACAAACCTTAACAAGCATTGGTATTGATTTACCAGCCCATTGAAAATCTTGAAAAATTAAAATAGAGAGAGGGTGGGGGGGATTCCCTTAAATGAATCCCATTTTCGGATTTAATGTAGTTTTTTTATATTACGATGTGGAAAGAATGGATCAAATCAGTTATTCAAATTGCTTCAAATTATATTAACAAGCTCTTAGACAGTTCATCCTTTGTTGGGGAGGTATAAGGGATTGTACCGATGGGTCTTCGGACAAAAACTGAATTGGTTATAATATTAAAATTTGCAAACTTTGTACCGAATCATACATTGCTTTAGCTTGATATTGGATTAAAAAATTGTCTAGATGTTGTCTCTTTTGTATGGCGGTACTAAAAGGAGTGTAGGTTTCCAAGGGCTAATATCGGGTGTGGATTTTTAAAATAATTTTTGATAAATTATTATAAGGCCTTATTTTTGTAACTGCTATTTTTAAGGCCTAATATGAGGCGTGGATTATTTAAAGGCCTAATATGTGGCGTGGATTTTTTAAAGGCATAATATGAAGCGTGGATTTTTAAAGGCCTAATATGAGGCATGGTTTTTAACGGCCTAATATGAGGCATGGATTTTTTAACGGCTTAATATGAGGCGTGGATTTTTTTAACGGCTTAATATGAGGCGTGGATTTTTTAAAGTCCTAATATGTGGCGTGGATTTTTTAAAGTCCTAATATGTGGCGTGGATTTTTTAAAGTCCTAATATGTGGCGTGGATTTTTAAAGGCCTAAAATATGAATAATTTTTGGTTTTTTATAAGTTCTAACTAATAAGTACTTATGTAAAATTTAAAATGAATATACATATGACATACTTTAAGCTTGATATACATATTTTATTACTGTTTTAATGGACGAATTTAAAGTGTTCAAAAATGCACCTTTGAACAAAGCTTTGTATTTATGAACGGAATGGTTTTTAAAGTGTTCATGTTCAAATATATATGTATTGTATTCATATATATCAGAAATGCATTTATTTATTAAAACTATATACAAAAATATTCGAAAATTAAAGAATTCAAATCAAACTTAGTTGAAACGTAAAATAACATAAAAACAAAAATTTATATGGTAATCTTTTTAACCCATTTGAAATTTTTGAGAAATCGAAGCCAAAAGTTAAAGACTCAGTTTTTTTACTGGAGTTATGTATGGGTATGTTCAAAGGTGCCCCACCTGTGGTAGTTTACGGAAATTTATAACAACTTTTTTTGTAGGAAATATATAGGGGAGAGGGGGCACCTTTGAACAGCGCTCTTAAAATCTCGGTTTAAAATTTTCCGAACCGCAACCACATTTTTGTATATGGCAATATTGTTCTCTATCTGCGTAAACCACTTTGGCTAGCTTTTTCAGTTGTCGACAAATTGTGCATGGGTGACCATGTTTTCGAGGTGCATTGTAAACTTTTAATCTTTTGGTTGTAAGGGCGCAGGAAGAATTCGGTGATCGTTTTCTTTGAAATGATTGCATTCCAACAATCATTTCAAACATAACTAATGTATTTTCTTTCATATATATTTTTAACAAAAAAAATATTATAAATTTCCGTAAAATGCCACAGGTGGGGCACTTTTGAACATGCCAAATAAACTCCAGTAAAAAACGGAGTTTTTAACTTTTGGCTTCGATTTCTCAAAATTTCAAATGGGCTAATATGATTACGAAATTGACTGTATTTTTCACCATATTAATTTTTGTTTTCAAGTCATTTTATATTTTAATAAATTTTGATTTGAATTTTTTAATTTTCGAAACTTTTGGTATATATTTTTTCATGATTAAATGTAGTTCTGATATGTACGAATAAAATACATACATATTTCAACATAAACACTGTAAAAAACCATGTCGTTCTAAAATGCCAACCCATGTTCTAAACTAAAAAGTGTTCAAAGGGGCCACCCTCTCCCCTATATATACACTGCGTATCATAACTATAGACGCACCTTTAATTCAATTGGTATGTTAGTTCACAAATAAAATGGACCCATTAACTCATTGTTCACAATAAAACGATCAAAAACACATATTATTCAACAAAAATAATTAATTTATTCTTTATGGTTTCGCCGAAATCTGCACTTTCAAAATTGCTGGTGTTGCATAACTATAGACGCACTTTTACAAAATTAGAAAAATTTATTTTTTAAAACTTAAATAAAACAAAATAACTTTTATAAATAATGGGTAGGGCCTCCCTTATTTTGAATAAGTTCATACATTTTATCCATCACACTGTTGATCAAAATTATTCGCAAGTCTTCATCGATTGACCACCATTCATCGAAAATCACTTCTTGGAGGTAAACTACAGTTTGGAATTGGAGGTTTTCTGCATAGACACGATGAGTCAAGATTCCACACATGTTCTCGATCGGATTCTGGTCGGCAATTTTAATATTTTTCGATTTTAACCATACTTGAGTATGGTGACTTTTGTGAACTGGTGCGTTGTCCTGCTAAAAACGAGTCCTTGATTGTTGCTTCTTTCCCAAAACGGCAATAATTTGTCTTCCAAGACCTGAACGTACTCCATTGAATTCATCCGACAACTTGGAAATGTCAAATAAAGCATTCCGTGGCTATAAAATGCTCCCAAGGTGGCGGTTACCGAAATATCGTTATTTCTTAATACGATATTTCGGTGGCTGTTCCTTAATGGCCTTGGGAGCATTTTATAGCCACGGAATACTTTATTTGACATTTCCATCTTGTCGGATGGAGTACGTTCAAGTCTTGGAAGACAAATTGTTGCAATTTTGGGAAAGCAGCAACAATAAAGGACTCGTTTTTCAGCAGGACAACGCGCCAGTTAATAAAAGTCGCCATAATCAAGTATGGTTAAAATTAAGAAATATTAAAATTTCCGACCAGAATCCGATCGAGAACATGTGTGGAATCTTGACTCGTCGTGTCTATGCAGAAAACCGCCAATACCTAACATTATTTTATTTCCAAGAAGTGATTATCGATGAATGGCGGTCAATCGATGAAGACTTGCGAATAATTTTGATCAACAGTGTGATGGATAAAATTTTTGAACTTATTCAAAATAAGGGAGGTCCTACCAATTATTTATAAAAGTTATTTTATTTTATTTAAGTTTTAAAAAATAATTTTTTCTAATTTTGTAAAAGTGCGTCTATAGTTATGCAACACCAGCAATTTTGAAAGTGCGGAATTCGGCGAAACCATAAAGAATACTTTAATTATTTTTGTTGAATAATATGTATTTTTGATCGTTTTATTGTGAACAATGAGTTAATGGGTCCATTTTATTTGTGAACTAACATACCAATTGAATTAAAGGTGCGTCTATAGTTATGATACGCAGTGTATATATATATATAAAAGAAAATACATTAGTTATGTTTGAAATGATTGTTGGAATGCAAAAAAATTGTTTAACGAAAGAAGACTATGTTTACAATCGTAGTGCGACAGCTGAAAAAGCTAGCCAAAATGGCGTACGCAGATAAAAAAGATTGGCATATAAAAAAATTATGTTGTGGGTCGGAAAAATGTTAAAACGAATTTTTAATATTGAAACGTTCATATGTGCTTTTAGCCAAGACAACAATTAAAAGCACAAATGTGTGGTTGATGGGTTTCATGACTATTCAAAACAGTTTTGGTTCAACCGTTATTTCATAAAAGCTGTTATGTTACAGTTATGTCACTAAAAGCTTCTTATTATTATTTACGAACGCAATTATCACATTAGAAAATGTTGTTTACATTCTTAAAGCTTTTCTGCTGTTAATAACAAAGGCCGCAAAACCAATGAACCGTATTTCAAGTTAGTTCGGACAATGAAATGTAGATGGCGAGAGGAAATTGTCGTTGCAATTATCCGGCCTTTTTTAATAACGCGCAGTCTATATAATTGATATATGTATCGTTTAACAAAATTTCAATAAATCTGATATTAAAATGACAAGAATAAATCCAGAACTTTTAAAAGATTTTGAAATAGTGTCTGCCTCTATGTTATACCATTCAACAATTTTGGCTTTCTTAGCAAAATCGACGTGTAGAAGTTGTTTTGGTAGAATGCTGGCAAATCTACCAGAGACCACCAGCATCAAATCCTTCAAAAAAAAAAAAAAAAAAAAAAAAAAAACACGAAAAATGCATTGACATATCAACTACAAAGCCGCATTCGAAAGCCCAATCCCGTAGAGGTGTTCAATGTCATGTCTGCGTTTGGCTTTAATATGGCTATGCAGGCCAACTTTAAGTGGCACAAGGTCAGCAGTTAAGTCGGAAAGACGTCTCAGAGCCCACCAATATCGAACGAGGATTCAGAAAAGGTGACAGTTTTACGTGTGACCTGTTTAACATCCTGCGAGATAGAAATGTATACAGAAATTTAACTCTGTACACAAAATAGCGTATGTTACTCGCCTAAGCCGACGACATCGACATAATGGGTTGAACATTGCGAGCGGTAAACACCCACCTTTGAACGAAATGATAAGGAGTCTGCCAAAATGGGACTGCCCATAAATGGCGAGAAAACCAAGCTGATGGTATCAACGCGCAAGACGTCCAGTAGACTCGGACCAATTGTGAAACTTGAAAACTACAGTTTTGATGTAGTGAACGATTTATATACCTGGGTACCGGCATAAACAAAACTTATAATATCAGCTTTGAAATCCGGAGGATCAGTTGTTAGCCAACTTATGATACTTGCTTTTTAAGCAACTCAAAAGCAAGTCCACCTCTCTCTCAGACCAAACCCACACTCTACAAGACGCTGATATTGCCCGTGCTGTTGTATGGATCTGAAGCATGGGTACTTGCGCAAGCAGATGAGGCAGCTCTTGGAAGATCTGTGGGCCGATCTACGGTCGACGGCGAATATCGTCGTTGAATGAATCATGAGATAGTATACTATCTATTCTCGGACATCGACGTATATTGAAATGGATCACAAATTTATTTTAATAATTTAATACCTGGACCTATTCGAAATACCGAAAATATGGTTGGACCTAAGTGGGCTGAGAAAAAGTACCAAAGAAGTTATTTTGGGCTGCTAAATCCAAAGTGCAGCTAACTCAAGACTACTGTAGACAATTTTTATCGAATAAGTTTTTCTTCCTTCAAAACCCTAGCGCCTCTAGTAAAAATGTCTAGCACCTATTAAAATCAAAACTGTAGAGACCTGGTGGTGGTGCTATTAATTCTCGCTAGTCGGGAGACGGACCAATAACATAAAGAGGAAAAAACTGACCGTAATATAGTTGTAATGTTAAACATGTTTTACGAATAAGCTTTTCCCTTTTCAAAAAATGCGTGTATGAGCAAAAGTTCAAAACAAATATATTGTCATAGAATTTATTCTCACCAAGGATATATTTTATGGTGTTTCCGTAGAACAATTCGAGAAGATATTGCAAGCGGAATACCACAAATTCATGGTGGAGGGAATAAATTATTATATTTGTCGTTTTCAAGAACATCACACGGTTGACAACATTGACACTTTAAAAGTTTCCAAAAATAATTTCAAAGCTAAAGCTTTCATTTGAAGCTAAAGCTTCGACCCGGTATGTTTTTTGGAATGACACGTGCGTTTTACAATTGGTTTGTTGTTGTTTGTTTCTCTTCTTCTGCTACTATTTTCACACTGTGCTTTTGTACTGCAGTATGACACTGGTTTTGTTGTAATAACATTTCTTACAACAACAACAAATAGCCGAAAAAATGGTTAGAAATTAGTTTAGTGGGTTAAATCTGTTGTTGCTGTTTGTTTGCCTGACGGTTTGAGTGTATGTGATTGTTTGTAACCACTTCAATGTCCGGGTGTGAATGACTCTTTTTTTCCATGTGGACGACGGGTCGACCGGTTTTGTGTAAAGTTTAAAATAAAAGAAACCGCACAATATGCAAATTATTTGATAGGCATTGGCACTGTTTTATTGTAGTTGTTGTTTATTTTTGTTGCTGCTGCTGCAAAGGTCAATTTCCATAACGCCTGATTTTGTTGGAAATTTAATATAACAATTTAATTGAATTTATTTAAAATGAAAATTATTTAATAAAAAAAAAGAAGTTGAGGTCGAACCTTATTTCTGTGGGGAACTGATAAATCTAATTACGTCCTGTGTGTGTAATAAAGATAACCTATTTTGACATTATGTTTGAAGCTGTAGTGTACTTTATTAAAATAAATTATATTGTTTATTGCATTGTTGATGGTTTGTGAATACATAATAGGTTGCCATTACTTTGTAGTTGCAATTGGAATCAATCTGGGTATTCATACATACATGTGGATGATTTTAGCTTTTATAGTCTTGAACAAGCAAAATAATTGTCAATGTTTATGAAAACTCAAAATGAAATAAAAATCAGTCAGCAAAGTTAACAAGTCGAACGGGCCGACTTATGAGAATGGGATCGGGTGAACAAACTTGACTCTTCATAATAATCGGTCCATATTTATTTGTCAATTATTTGTTAAAAGCAAGTACTTTATATAACGAATAATAAAACCTGAGGCAATATCGAATTGTCGACAGATAGGCCTTACAAAAATCTAGAGTTATGTAGTTCCGGAACGAGCTAGTTCCTTTAAAGGAATGATAGGAACTAGGGCCAGTTCTTTAGTTCCTATAGTTTCTTTTACTGATCTCATTCCTTTCACTAATCTGATAATTTTCCTTTATTTCCATTTCCTCATTCGTTCTCCTTCGTTTTTCAGAAGATATGCTCGTCAATTTATTATTGTGTAAATAATAAAATTATTTAAAAATTATTTATTGCTTATCTTCTGAATATTCTACTAAATATAAATTAATTTAAATCATTTTTTTATTTTTGCTCAATTTGTTTACTTTTTACTTCCATCACCGATCAACAAGGAATAAATAAAAATAACGATGAATAAGAGATTTAAAGGAACTATCTAGGAGTCGGAACTATATGGAGCAAATAAACTAGTTCCTTTTAAAAAAAGGAACGAAATAGATGGATCCGCTCCACTCTAAAAAATTTACGGCTCATATTAAGCCTTTAAAAATCCACACTTTATATACCCTACACAACTTCCACGAAAATCGCGATATTTGCACCCTCATGACCGAATAGAGGTCAACAAATATTATTATTACCAATATTCAGTACAGCCCCTCTAATTACTTGTCCAGATTTCCTTTACCGTGGGTTGTGTTGTGTTCGGGTTTCAATTTTTGCCTATAGATCGACTCGAAAAAAAAAACACAAAAAATATAATTTTTCGGTCCATTTCATCCCAATATTATTATCTGATCATCAGCCAAAATTATAGGCATTGTCCTTGATCCTCTTAGAAAATTTCTAAGCGATCCGCGCTATATTTTCGCCCCCTAATGTGGTAATAATATATGAATACGTAAGCGCCTGCAAATATTTACGTGTAACTCCCACATCTGAGTACATACGACAATATAATTGGTATCAATTTAAAGGCCAACGACTCCTCTTGGATATACTAGCAACTTCTATGTCCTTCAGGGGTAAATATATAAATAAAAAATAAAAAAAATAAATTTTCACACAAAAGTCAGGGTCCTTTTGACCCGCTAAATATTGACCGATCTTTATCAAAACAGGCATGCTTATTCTTTGGTCTGATCTTTACTAAAAACAATAGGTATCTTCATTGGCCAGAACCCATCCTACATGCAAAATGTCGTGAAGATTGGTCCATAACTTTGGCCTGTATCGTGTTTACAAATTATAATGGACAGACGGACGGACACACATGCCTCATATTACCTTGAAAAAGGTATAATTCAAAATCTAAACTCTACAGACACTTCAACAAATTTAAAAAAAATCCACACTCTCTTGGTTAAAAGAAAAAAACATTCCGTAAAAAATCCCCACTCTTGGTATTAAAAAATAATCTCTTTTCTAAAGGAACGTGAGTATTTATTAAAAATTGTCCCCACTATCTGCACTAAAAACATATTCTTGCATGCTCTATTGGTACTTGAAAAAATATTCTTTAAAAAATGTACTCTATTGCAAGATTTTTTTTATTAAGATTTTTTCAGAATTTGTCTATACACATAAAAAGTACATCAATTTACTTATCCAATAGTGAAAGTTTCATTCAAATATCTCCATTCATCGCCGAGTTATGACCATTTAAAATTCACCATGTGTCAAAATATTGCTGCTACACGATTCTGTTTGCCTAGTACGCAGATGGGAAAACTGAAGAAATTGCAATTCCCCAAAAACAGAAAAATTCAGATCTGTTGCCAGATTGTTTGCTTTGTGTTTCCATGTCAGCTTTTGAAATTATTAGGCTACTTTTAGGCGTTACAAAATGGAGAAAACAATATTACAACATATCCTCTATCTGTATACCCTTCATCACACTGTGGTACAGGGCATTATGTCTTTGTGCATATGTTTGTAACAGGCAAAAGGAAATGAGATAGACACATGATTCCTTTTGAGAATATGCATCACTTTCTGAGTCGATTTACGCATGTCCGTCTGTCCATCTGTCCGTCCATGTATTTTTGTGAACAAAGTACAGGTCGCATTTAAGATCCGATTTGGGTGAAATTTCGCACAAGTAACTTATTTGGCCCAAGGACGAACCCTATTGAAATTGGGAAAAATCGGTTCAGATTTAGATATAGCTTTTTTCGTCCGATTTAATGTAAATGGTCCAACAAAGTCCCTATATATCTCTCGATTTCAAATCCAGTAAATTTGGCACTTTTATAATTTAAATAAATCGATTCCAAAATATTTAACACGGTGCCACTTTTTTTTAAAAAATTCAGTGTAAAAGTGTACGCTGAAAAAAAGTGTTGTATCCGGGTGTCTTTACCAGTGTTACCAACCTTTTATAAAAAAAACACATACAATATTTAATCCATGGCCTACTTTCAGGCATAATTTCCATTTACAAAAATGAATAATAAATAAATAAATTTCCATAACCTCCAAAGAAAACTATTAAATTTTGAATTTTTTACTTGATTTTATTTAATTCACAAACTATATTTTGAAATTAAAATGACGATTTAATATAAGAAAAGTAGAATTTGAGACTTTACATATTTTTGAATGTCCTCTTTATTGTGGAGTGTACAAACCACAGGGTATTATGCTTTTGTACATGACATGAGCGTATACATCAAATTATTTCCTGAGTCGGTTGTATCCATAACCGTTCCTCCTTCTGCCTGTCTGTTTGAAACAACCATTTCATACTGTTCTCCATCCTCTTTGATAATCCAACTTACCTTTTTTGTCCAATATATTCAAATAAAAGTCACTTTACATTTATGATTGTTGTTGTTGTTTTTTTACTGTTTATTCATTTAATTTTTATTCTAAAAATTTCTATGGAATATTTTAAGAGTATCGGAAGAGTGAGTTATGTATTTACACAATTTCAATATATATCGTCTGAGAATTATTACATTGATTACGGATTTGAAGGTATGGGGGATTTGATTCAATAAAAATATTTTCTTTACTGGTTTATGTTGTTCTCTTTACTTTTTGTATTTTGTTTAAATGGTAGGAGGAGTATGTATTTGTTCATATTTACTTGTGTATGTATATATATTTATTTATCTTTTTGAATTATTTTTGTTAGTTTGTCTTTTCATGAAAAAATATATTTAACTAAGGCTATGTGGAAAAAAAGAAGATAGAGAGTAAAATCAAATGTTAGTATAATTTCAAAAAAATAAAATATTGATATAAAAATACGATTATAAACTTTTTAAAGCAATATATTTCCTTTTAATGACAAAAAATAAAACTTTGGGTTCTGCTTTTTTATTGCAGTTAACCATTGTAGCCCATGTAGTTTCCATATGCTGGTGGTTGGGTGGGATAGTTTTTAGCACCACTGGAACTGGAGGACGATGAGGAAGAACCGGATTTTGATGGATTCTCACTGAAAAGACCACCGAAATTCTTTGAAGATAGAATATCACCCAAACCACCAGAGCTGCTGTGACCACCGCCAGAGCCGCCGCCACCGCCCAATAGACTACCCAAGAAGCTGCTGGCACTGCTACCACCGCTGCTGCCGCCACCACCGCCACCAGACAAAACACTGCCCAAGAAGCTGCTGGCACTGCTACCACCGCTGCTGCTGCCACCACCGCCGCCACCAGACAAAACATTGCCCAATAAACCGCCCAAGATATTACTGGCAGTACTACCGGATGATGAGGAACCGCCGGATGAGGAACCACCGCCATAACCACCACTTGGCTGATAGCCACCGCTGGGTTGGCTGGGCTGTGGTTGATTACCACCTCCTCTCAAGGTATTGGCAATTTGTCCAGCAATAATACCGGTTACAGCATTCCGAACTTCAGGACTGGATAAGAAATTCGAGAAGAAACCACCACCCTCTTTTTCTTTGGTGGGAGCACGACCTGGTGCAGGAGCTGGAGGAGTATACCCACCATGACCACCGCCATAACCACCTTGTCCGCCACCATAACCAGGAGCTGGGGGAGTGTAACCACCACCATAACCGCCTTGATAACCTGGTGGTACATAACCACCGGGATTGTAACCGCCGGGTTGATAACCACCACCACCCATTGAACCGCGATTATCGCTAGGCAAGCTGGGATACAAGCTATGACCGCCAGAACCTCCAGTATTGAAGGCGGGTGCACTGGGAGCTGGTGGAGCGCTGGGATTATCATTATTGGTAGTATGCGAATTAACAACTGTGTTGTGGTGCAAATATATTTAATGAGCGTGTTTTTTAGGTATAGTGTTATGGACATTAAGCCAAGCCGTTTTGCAAGATGTGTAGTTGTATGTCAGTCAGTTAGCCAGCCAGCAGCACGTAATATTTTTCCAATAAAACCATCAAAATGAAACGCAAAAATTGATATTGAACAGAAAAATAAAAGCAAATAAAAAAGAAATAAAAAAATATTAGTGATCGTTTTTTAGCCAAAAAATATTATCTACAACAATAACAAACAATGTACATATTAATTAAATGTATATAAAATATTATTATGTTTTTATATGTTTTAGTTTTATTATTAATTATAAAAATCCTAACTATATACAATATTTTAAAAGCAAAAAACAAATATGGTGAGTTTTGAAATGAACACTGTGTATAGATTTATTTATAACTGTTGAATTTATAACTACTTTAAAGATATTTAAAATTTCGATTCACAAACAGTGTTGCCAATTAAGCGCTATATTTAGCATTTTTAAAATCGTTTAGCATCAAAATATTGATGCATTTTTAATTTCTTCCTTGAAACTAATTCCTGTGTCGGTGAAAAATTCCTCCTGGTGTGTCTCGCAGACAGTGGGTGATAATAATACTTCTAAATAATATCAATATCAGTTTTATTAGCTGTTGCTTCAAAATTTTCTACAGAAGAGATAATCTTTCCCGTATCTCTAGATATTGAAATTGTAGCTGTTAAGATTCGGTTGGGCAATATAACGTTGTATATAACATGCTCATATATTCCACCTAATTCAAGCGTTGACATATACATTAAGCATACATCATTCATTCTAGATTTATATCAATCAGCTAAAGATAATGATATTTGTATAACCCTTGGCGATTTTAATTTGCCTAATATTAAATGGTCTCACAGTTCCAATTCTTATGAATTTATGCCAATTACAAGTTGTGATCGTGTTAACCAATGTATTAGTCCCTTATTTAACACCGGCCTGTCCCAAATCAACAATATTCAAAATTCCTTTGGGAAGCTGCTCGACCTTATATTTGTGAGTCATCCTCGTGATATCTTGCTCTTTCCTTGTCATCCACTTGTACACCCTGAAGATAAATATCATCCCACTATTCAGCTACAGTATCCTTTGGCAAATAATCCCCCTAAATCTTCTGCGGATCAGATAAATAAAACTATATACTGTTTTTCTCGTACAAACTACACTAATTTAAATTCCTTTTTAAGTTCTATTGACTGGACACAACTTCAATCATTAGGCTCCCTAGATGAAATGTTAAATATGTTTTATTCGATTCTAGAGAATGGTATTTCTAAAGCTGTGCCTAAAGCGAAAATTGCGGAAAAAACTGGTCCTCCGTGGAATTCAGCTATATTGTCAAAATTAAAGAACAAAAAGAACAAGTTATACAAAAAATTCAAGAAAAGTGGTACGCTTTCTGACTTTGCAAATTACTCCAGCATCAGGTCAAAATACAACATCTTAAACAAAGAGCAATATAAGAGATATATCAATAAAATTAAGAACGAGTTAGTAACGAACCCGAAATCGTTTTATAGCTTTATTAACACAAAGCGACGATCTAGGTTGTATCCAAAAACCCTAAAATATGGGTTAGATTGTTTCGATGATGATACTGGCATTTCAAATGCATTTGCATCGTTTTTTAAAACAACATATTCTAATAAGTTCCTCACTGATGATTTTCAATATCCGTACACAATTCCTGAGTTTTGTTCAATAAATACGCCTTCATTAAACGTTGTGACAGTTTTAAATAATTTAAAAAGTTTGAAAAATATTACTACGCCTGGTCCGGATGGAGTTCCTGCATGTATATTAAAGCATTGTGCTGATAATCTTGCATACCCACTTTATTTAATGTTTAAAAAATCTATAACAACAGGTTATTTCCCCACTATGTGGAAGGAATCATTTATTATTCCATTATTTAAATCTGGTAGTAGAACAGATGTATCAAACTACAGGGGCATTGCAAAACTAAATGCAATTCCAAAACTCTTCGAAAAGATGATAACAGAGTCATTATCCTTCCAGGTTTCATCAATGTTGTCAAAATACCAACATGGTTTCCGAAAGAATCGATCAACAATAACAAACCTTTTGGAACTAAGTACACTTGTCAATGAAGGATTTTTAAATCGTAGTCAAACTGATTGCATTTATACCGATTTTAGTAAGGCATTTGATAAAGTGAACCATATATTAATGTTACAGAAGCTATGCCTCATGGGGTTTTCAAATTTGTTTTTGAAATGGATAAAATCGTACTTAACTGGTAGGGTTCAGATGGTTAAATTTGGAACAGTTGTTTCAAATAAAATATGTGTTAAATCCGGTGTTCCGCAAGGGAGTCATCTTGGTCCAATCTTGTTCACATTATTTATAAACGATTTACCCAGTGTAATAAGTCAATCTCATGTGTTAATGTACGCAGATGATGTGAAGATTTTCTACTCATTAAATAATATTACAAACCAAGAAATTTTACAAGCTGACGTAAATAGTTTCAATAAATGGTGTGATACAAATTTATTAGAACTAAATGTATTGAAATGTAAACATATGTCATTTTTTAGGATAAAACGGATTGAAACTATTTACTATTTACATGATTAGAAAGTTGAGTATGTTGACTCTATGACTGATTTAGGAATTCTTTTAGATAATCGTTTGGATTTTAGAGAACATATCTCCCTTATGACCTGTAAGGCTTATAAAGTATTAGGATTTATTAAGCGATGGTGCAAAGAATTTGCTGATCCATTAGTTACAAAGCAATTATATATATCTTTTGTTCGTTCCATTTTAGAATATGGTTCAATTATATGGGATCCGGCTTATACAATTCATTCAAATTCAATCGAATCTGTACAAAAGCAATTTCTTTTATTTTGTCTTAAAAGTCGTGGATGGACTCCACTATCTTTACCATCTTATAAATTTCGATTAGGTTTAATAAAATTACCGACGCTAAAAAGTCGTCGAGTTATGCTAAATATTACGTTTATATTAAATGTCATTCAAGGTAAAATCATTTCCGACTTTATTTTAAACAGAATTCTTATAAATGTGCCTTTCAGGTCAACTCGTAACTATCAGCTACTACAGATAAAGTATTTTTGTACTAATTATGCAAATAACGATCCCCTCCGCCGCCTTTTTGTTGAATTTAACAAACTATACAATATTTTCGATCTTTCTGATAATCGTGATAGCGTAAAAAGAAAAATTATATTACACTTAAATGCCTAATATTATAATATAATATTGTAAATATTTTTAGTTTTTAGTTTAGTCTGTAAGGATTTTGTAATCCATAGACTTAATAATAAAAAAAAAAAAAAAAAAAATATCTAAACCTCATTTTAATGTAACTGCTATATTCGAGTTTATAAATCAATAAAATATTTACAACATTTAAAGGACAACTACTTATTTTGCACATACAAATTATATATAATTTAACAATTCCCAAAAAGGCCGTGCTCCGCTTGAAATTATAAAAATTAAAACTTCGGTTTTTTCTGGGCCCCCGAAAAATTTTCTGTTTTTAAAGACGACTCTCTTCCCGACTTTTCCCGCTATTTTGAGATTTGAACAAATCTACATCATAATACTGTAAAAATTTTAATATGGTAATCTTTTTTACATTCACCATCAGCTGTAGATTTTAACTACCTAAATTTGATCTCGACTTTTATATGAGGAATATGTCACGGGAAATTGCTGGCCGGAGAAAACGAAAAGCAAACTACAGACAATCCGTTTGTAAAAAAATGAGCTAGGATTTTAATCATTACTAAAATTACACAAGTCCATTTTACGGAAGCTATGTACAAACATGGACTTATCGTGAAAATCTTCTGAAAATAATTTGTTTACACACCACAGTACTGAATACCAAGCTTAAATGTATTCAATTAGGTTGGAAATTACCCCTGGGACCATATAAAGGTGCTGGGCTTTTACGTGTAGAAAATGTAGCCCCACATACGGAATGATGAAGGCTATAATACATTTTGGTTGAAAACAGTTTCAAACTTTTCAATATACTGAAAGTTGATAGGTGCCGTTGTATGAGGCTATAATACAAATTTAACAAATTTTGATAATTGTTTTAAAATTCAAGATTTGGAAAGAACACAAAAACTATTTTTATTTTAAATCCACGCCTGTCCAAAGTTTTCGACCTCTATATGTCCACAGAAAAAAAAAATCCCTCAAAACATTATTAAAAATCCAAGCTTTTCCCCTGTATTGCCCCAATAAAATTCTATGAAAACACCTTACATTTTTTTTTTAAATCCCCACCTTTGTTCTCTATAATTGCTCAAATAAATTCCTACAAAATAACAAAGAATGTAGATTAAATAGTCCCTCAAAAACGTTAAAAATATACAATCATTAGGCATCCAAATTCCTACAAAATATTTAAAAAATGAAATCCGTTCTATAGGTCTAACCACTTTAGTTCCACGATGACATTACTTAAATAACCAAGATTCCTGACCTCGATATACTCTCCGAAAATATTAGGTTGGGGGAAAAATCCATCATTTTTTCGGCAGATGGCTGTAGTGATAGATTTATAGTAAAGTATCGATCAAACAATTTCAGGTTTACGACACAGGAGAGGTGTCGTGTTCCACCAGGACAACGCTAGACCATATACAGTAACTCGTCAGAAACTGTGGGAGCTTGGTTGGGAAGTTTGAATACATCCGTCATACAGTTTTTTGCAAGTAGAGAGCAGGACTTCTATGAGAGAGACATTATGGCAACAAATCATACAACACAAGAGCCCAAATCGGACATTCCGAAGTATGATAAATAATGTCCTATAATTCGTATAAAAATTATGGATTTCTTTTTCACCACCCTAATATCCAAGTCCATGCCTTTAGCCTTCATATACTCTCCAAAAATTTATTTTATAAGGTCCATGCCCTTAGCCTTCATATACTCTCCAAAAATTTATTTTAAAAGGTCCATGCCCTTAGCCTTCAAAAATGTATTTTAAAGATCGAAAACGTCGTGGATCTGACATACCCTTCAAAGAAATAATCAAAGCAAATACACGCACTTGGCCTTCATATACCAAAAAATTATTAAAAAATTAAAGTCCTTGGACTTGATATACCCTCCAAAAATGATTTATAAAATCCACACCTCTGGACATTGGCTTACCATCCAAGAAATATGCAAAAACTCCATCATATTTAGCTATGATATACATTCCAAAAAAAAATATTTAAAAAATCTAAAAATTATCTAAAAATAATTTATATATTTAAACGGGTAAACACCGTATTAAGTTCGTTCAAGCTGAACTATAAGATTTTTTGAGCTAGGATCGGGTAAAAGTGGAAAAGGACGACGAAAACATACGAATATTTCTAGTCTTTGAGGACACTATGTTAAACCTTATGAGCGACATTTTAGTGGAATATTTTCGTCTCCAAAAGGAATTTCCGACCTTTTTTGTGGAGACTATATCAAAATGTTTACCTATATTAAACCTTTTCTGACTAAGAACCCGGAATGCTAAATTATAGCCACATTAGTTGGAAAATGCGCATAGAACGTGAGATTTTTAATTTCTATTAAATAATATATGTAGTTGTTTTTTATATAAAACATTAAGCACATTTCTTTTGAACTATTATGTTTAGTTTCGTACTACATACATACATATATAAGTTCACATACCACATAAATAATACAATAGACTAATTTGTTTTAGTTATTTCTTAAAAAACTAATAGTTTTTTTATTAAGTTTTGTTTCGATTCTGATTTTAATATTTTTAATACTACTCGTGGTATTTTCGAATACTGTTGGAGTTATTTTTTATATTTCTCACATATACCATTGTCGCATAAATAATTTCGTTAAGTTTAGATTATTAATTATTTTTTGTCAAATTTTAAAAATTTGTCGCTGTTT